>NC_056741.1:1601066759-1601071759 GCF_019279795.1 Protopterus annectens | reverse complement strand
AAAATATATACATATATATGTATATAATTTTATATTTTAATAATTTTAAAATATACAAATATATGCATATATATATATTATATTATATGAAAAATATAATAATTTTAAAAATATATATTATATGTTAAAAAAATACAAAATATTAAAAATAATATATATATATACATACATATTTTATAATATTATATATGTATATAAAAATATATAATAATATATATAATAATAATATATATATATATATATTATACATACATATATATAATATATATTTATATATATAATATAATATATATATAATATATATACATACAAAAATCATTATATATTTATATAATATCTTTCATATTATATATATGTTTTATATACATACATAAAAAATATTATATTTTTTATAAAATATATTTTTATATAAAATAAAATATAAAATATATTATAATACATATGTATATATATTTTTATATATATATATATAATACCATATATATAATAATATATATCATACATATATATATATATATAAAATATATATAAACATATATATATAAAAATATATTTATAAGTTTATAATATGTAAAATATATATATATATATATATACAAAAAATATATATAATTAAAATATATATACATACATATATATATATATATTTAATAAAATACATAAAAATATATTTTTATATTTATATACAACTACATATATATATATTTTAAAAATTTATATATAATAATATATAAAATATAAAATATATATATCAAATATATTATATATATAATATATATTTTAATAATATACATATATAATATATATAAATACATTAATATATAATGCTATATATAATACATATTATATATAATATATACAAAATAATATCTAATATATAAGGACATATAAAAATATATGCATATAAAATATATCAAATAATATAAAATTTAAAAATATGTATAATAAAAAAAACATATTTATCATTAATATTTACATTTCATAAAAATATAAAAATATATTTTTTTATATGCATTTTAATTAATAAAAATTTTTACATATATACTAAATTATAATGCTTTTTAAAAATATATTTAACAACTCCCTAATAAAGTATTTTAAAATGTTTTAATAATAATTCATTTTTTTTTGTTTTAAAAATAATTTTCCCCTTTATATTTTTATATATACAAAAACCCATAATATATATTTTTATATATAAAAACATATAAAAAATATGTATATATTTTTAATATATATATATATATATATACATAAAAAATATTTTTATATAAAATTTTATTATATATACATATGTCATAAAATTTTATATAATATATATTATATATATATACAAATAATATACATATACAAAATATATATATAATATATATAAAACATAAAACTATGTAAAAATACATAAAATATATATAATATATAATACATAATATACATATATAATAATATAAACTATACATACATATATAAAATATATATAAAAAACAAAACATATATATATATATATATATATTAAAAATATAATTAATATATATAATATATATATATATATATATATATATATAATATATACAACATATATAAATATATATATATATATATATATATATATAATATATATATATATAATACAACATTAACATAATACTTTTAAACAACATATATATATATATATATATATATATTATATAATATATATAAAATTTTTATTTTATATATATATATACAAAACACATAAATTTAATAAAAAATACAAAATAAAAATTAAATAAATTTATACAAAAATTAAACAATTTACAACCCGTAATTATGGTTTTAAAAATATCTTTCACACAAATATTTGGATACATTAAAATAAACATAGTTTCAATTAAACCCTAAAGGAATTAAAATGATTAATTAAAGGATATTCCCTACATCTTGTATTTGCCCCTCCCTTAATGTTTTAAATTTTTATAATTTTTCCAAAAAAACAAATGCAAAATTTTAAAATTTTTTTTCATATTTAAATGTATAAATTAATAAAAACAATTTTGTATTTCCCTAAATGTAAAGTTAATGCATTACATACATTTGGGGTTTTTGTTTAACCCCAACCCCCAAAATTTTAATTTATTTTTCCAACTAGGGCATAGTATAAAAATGATGATTAATATTTTTTATTATGCCCCCTAATGAAAAATTAAATATAATTTTTATAAAAAAAAAATACACCCAAACAACATATAAAAAAAATAAAAAAAATATAAAAAATGAAAATTTTTATAATAAATTAATTATAAACACCACCACAAAGGGTTTCCTTCTTAAAACCCCGGGCCGGGGGTTAAATTGGGTTTTGTTGTAAAAGGCATTGGCATTGGGCCCTTTTAATTTTTTGGCCCCCAAGCCCGGGGCCCCTTTTGGGAACCCAAAATTTTATAAATCCCTTGGCCAAAAAGGCAAACCAAAAAATTTGCAATTAAAACCCAAAAACACCAATTAAAAATCCCCCGGTCTAAAAATTGGGAAAAATTTGGGTACCAAAAATTAAACCCGCCTTTCCCCCGAAACATTCCTTTGGCATTAATTTTGGGAGGAAAAAAAACAAAAATTTTTAAAGATCTTCTCCTTTTTAAAATTTCCCTAGCCAAATAGGGGGGAAAAAAAGTTTTGTGTTAACCCTTAAAAACCCTAAATGTGGGGTTGGGTTAAAGGGAAAATTTAAAAATTGGGAAAATATCACATTTGGGTTAAAATTTTGGTAACCCATCCTGTTTTAAAAACTTGGATTTTTTTCCCTTAATGGGCCGGTTTTTAGGTTTTTTTCCCGGGGGAATAAAAAAAAATGCAATTTTTACCCCCTTAATTTTTGTTTTTTCTTTTTTTCCCTTCCGGTTTCCCCTAAGTAAAATTAAAAAAACAGGTTTTCCTTCCAAATAAAAAACTTTGCATGTAAAAGGTAGCAAAAAATCTTTCTCCCCGTTTTGGGGTTAAAAATGTAGGATGGTCCGATTTTAAAGCATCTGGATCCCCCTTTCAAAAAAGGGTTTTTCTCAGGCACCTTTTTGGGGATTCCCAAAGGGGTTGGGGCTGGCCTTTGGCCCGGTTCGAAACCCCTTTTTGCTGAATACCGGGGGGCCCTTTTCCTAAAATTTTTTTCTTTCCCCTTTCCGGTTCGGGAAAGGAAAAGGAAAAAACCCAAATTTTTTTTAGAAAAAAAACCAAAAAAAAGCTGGGAAAGGGGGTTTTCCAAATTTAACCCTTTTAATTCCCCAGCTGCCCAAAGAGGGGAAAACCCCGGAGGACCAACGAGGGAAAAGGTGGGTAAACCTTTATGGAAAAATGGCACCTTTTGGGAAATCTCCAATTTAATTTTGGTAGGTTTTCCCAAAACTTCCCCTTTGGGCCCCCAAAGGATATCTTTTCCTTTTGGGGGGAATACCTTGGAAACTGGGGGGGAAAGGGAAAGAATTTGGGTAAAGGGGTTTAAGTCCCCCTTTTAAAACCCGGGAGTGGCAAAATTTTCGGGGATCAGGGGTTTAAAAGGGTTTTTTAAAGCTTTGGAAAGGGAGTCCAAGTTAGCAGCCCCCAAAATGGGGCCTTTGGTTGCCATCCCCGGGGAAAAATGTTTGGCGTTCCCTTTGACCTGATTTTCTGGAAATTTTCTTTCCTGGGAGGGTTTTTAAAAAAATTTAATCCAACCTTCCAAGAATTGGGCGTTTTGTTTCTTTCCCTTTATTTGTTGATATGCTAAGTTTTTCTGGTAGTTTTCTTTTTTGGTTTGGTTTTCCGGTAGTAAATTGTCTTGGGAATTTTCCAAAGGGTTTCAAAGTTTTCTTTTTTGGGCTTGGGGGGGGAAGAATGTTGGGAGGTAAGCCCAAATTTAAAGGTCCGGGCCACCGGCATAAAAGGGAGGAAATTTTTTCCTCCCTTTTTTGATGGAAATAAGGGGGTTGTCTGCCATTAATTGGGCCCTTGTAGAAATTTTCTGAAGTTTAAATTTCCAAAAAAGCCCGTTTTTCCTTTTATTTATTGCAATTCGCTGGTTCTTGGTTCCCAAAAGGAGGATTTTCCCCAAATTTTTTTTCCCCCCAAAGGGTTAAGGGGCCCTTTTTGGTTTGGTTTGGTTTCCCAGGAAGGGTTTTTTTTAACCTCCCCAAAAAACTCCCGGGAAAAGGATGGGAAAATTTGGAAGGTTTTTAAGGGTGTTTTGCTGAAATAAACTTTTTCCCCTGAATTTTTTATGGAAAATTGGAAGGGCCTTTTGGGAAAAGCCTGGCCCCAAAATTTCCCGGATTTTCTTGTTTAATGGTTTTTCCCCCTTTTTAATCCAAAATGGGGGATTTCTTTTTTTATTTTGGAATAAATTTTTTTGTTGAAATCCGCACCCAAAAAGGGTTTTCCCCTTTTGGGGGGTTTTAAATTTTTTTTAAAATTTTTTTATCCCCGGGGTTTAGGGAGGGAAAAACCTTTTTAAGTTTTCAGGTTTTTTTGGTTTTTCAGGGTGGGGGGTAAATTTGGTTCCCCGAAATTAAAGCGGGAAATAGGGAGGGCCCTTTTGTTCCCGGGCATGTCCCAAAGGGGAAAGGGTTAAATGTTGCCTTGGGAAAAATCTGGGACTTCGAATTTTTCCTTGGGGGGCCGGGTTCCTCCCTTTGGGTCTTTCCCCCAAAGCCCTTGGCATAAAGGGAAATGGTGGGAATTTTAATTTTGGCTGGGAAGGTTTAAACGGGAAGGGGAAAAGGGTTTCCCCCTTCCTTGGCCAGGGGAGTCCTTTTGGAGAAAATTTTCCTTTTAAATTTGGGGATTTTAAATTATCAAAAAATTATTTCTTTTTTAGACCCCTTTTTTTGGAATGGTTTGGATTCCTCCTTTCCTTGGTTTGGGCCAACCTTTGGTTTTGTTCTCCCCGTCTTTTGATGTTTTCCTTTTTGGAAAATTGCTTGTAATGTTTTTTGTTCCCCCAGGGGGGCCCAACCAAGGGCCGGGATTTTCCGGATGGGGGGTTGTTTTGTGCCTCC
>NC_056741.1:1601031759-1601061759 GCF_019279795.1 Protopterus annectens | reverse complement strand
TTGCCCCAGATGCTGAAAAGTTCCAAACAGTAGCAAAATATATATATATATATATATATATATATATATATATATATACACAAACAAACAAACAAATACACCATAATAGATTCCCCCAGCTAGCTGAAAGAGGGGTAAGCACCCTAGGAATACCACAGAGGGGAAGGAGGGTGGGTAATCCTGACTGCAGATGCATACCTATCGGACATCTACATTTATGGTAGGTACAAAACTGTACTATGTCCTTCAAGGATGCATCTGCAGTCATAACATATGGGTAGAATACCATAGCCAAACTGGGGGAGGAGGATGATGTAGTTAGGATCCCCTGCAGAACTGCAGTTGCAAACCCTGCTCTGGATCTGGAATATAAAGGTAAATTGTAATGCTTGGCAAATGTATGCACGGAGCTCCATGTGGCAGCTTCTAAAATGTCTTTTGTAGCCACCCCTCTTAAGAAGGCTGTGGAGGTGGCTGTGGCTCTCGTAGAATGAGGTCTAATGTTAGCTGGTACAGTCTTTCCATGAAATGAGTAACAAAAGCGGATGCAATTTCCTATCCATTTTGAAATTGTCTGTTTGGAAATTGCTTTTCCTCGAGTACCAGCAGCATATGCTACCAGCAGCTGGTCAGTTTTCCTGAAACCTTTAGTTCTGTCCAAGTAGTAGCGCAACTGTCTGTGAATGTCCAGGGTGTGCAGCAGTTTCTCCCCTTTGTTTTGTGGATTTGGGAAGAAGGTGGGCAAGTGAATGGCTTGATTCAATGAAACTCTGGATGCCACCTTTGGCATAAAAGTAGGATTAGTTCTTAATGAAACTCTGTCCTGGTGAAAGATAATAAATGGCTGAACTGCCATCAGGGCCTGCAATTCCGAAACCCTTCTTGCTGAGGATATTGCCAGAAGGAAAGCAGTCTTCCATGAAAGGTACTGTAGATCTGCAGATGCAGCTGGTTCAAATGGAGGCAGTGTTATTTTTTCCAACACGTAGTTAAGGTCCCAAGCAGGTAGAGGTGGTTTCCTAGGAGGTTTGATGTTTTTAATTCCTCTTAGGAACTGTCTTAGGAGAGGATGAGAAAAGACAGGTGGATCAGTATTGTACTCAGCTGAAATTGCTAAAGCATGAATCTTAATAGAGGAGTAAGACAGCCCATTGTGGAACATTTCTGCCAAATATTCCAGGATATGTGCCATGTTCATCAATGTCGCATCTAGGCCCTTTGTGGTGTTCCAGATGAGAAATCTTTTCCATTTTGTTGAATATGCCTTCCTTGTGGAAGGGCGGCGAGCTTCCATAATAATATTCTTCACTCTCTGGGATAGCTTATCCTGAGGAGGAGTCAAGGTATTCTCCACGCTGTTAGTTGCAATGTTTTCAGGTTGGAATGTAGAGTTTTGTATCTGTGCTGTGTCAGTAGAAGTGGCCATAGAGGTAGGGGCCACGGTTTCGTACGTGACATGCTCCTTAGCAGTGGGTACCAGTGCTGTCTTGGCCAGTCCGGAGCTATCAGAATCACTTTTGGCTGCTCTGCCCTGATCTTCAGTAACACCTTGGTCATTAATGGAATAGGAGGAAATGCATACACTGTCAGATTTCTCCAGCTGAACGAGAGGGCGTCCACTTTCCACGCTTGTGGGTGGTATGTCCTTGAGCAGAATTTCTTCAGTTGATGATTGTGGGGGGATGCAAATAGATCCATGTCCGGGCTCCCCCAAGATTGTGTTATCTGTTGAAAAATGTCTGGGTGCAGCATCCATTCGTGTGCATCCATGATATTTCTGCTTAAGCTGTCCGCCAGTGTATTGTCCTTCCCTGGCACAAACTGAGCTTGTAGCTGTATATTGAGTTTCAAGGAAAGATCCCATAGATTCATTGCCAGTCTGCAAAGAGGGTAAGAATGGGTACCTCCTTGCTTGTTTATGTACCACATAACTGTGGTGTTGTCTGTCCTTATTAGTAGATGGCCTTGATGCAGAAAGAGTTTGAAGGCCTCAATTGCATGAATCACTGCTAGCATTTCTTTTTGGTGCTGAGTCCATAAACTCCTTAGGTACCACTGTAGCTTTCTCATATGTAGCCTTGCTTGTGGAATCAAAAGAATACAGGATGCCATGTAACCCAAGGCCTGCAGGATTTTCCTTGCAGTCAGCTGGGTTTGTCTTGTCAGATTCTTGAAGTAATCCAGTAGTTGACTGTTTTTCTTCTGCGAGATAAGCCATTTGGGTGGTTGTATCTAGATCCGCACCCAGAAAGGTTATTCTTTGGGATGGAACAAGTCTTGATTTGTGCATGTTGACTGTATATCCCAAGGCCTGTAGAAGATTGATGGCATAATTTAAGTCCTTTATCAAAGTTTGTTGGTTGTCCGCTTGTATAAGGCAGTCGTCCAGATATGGGTAGATTTGAATCCCCTGGAGTCTGCAGTGTGCTATTACTGATGCCAGGCATTTCGTGAATACTCTGGGCGCAGTAGATAAGCCAAAGGGCAATGCTGAGAATTGATAATGCTCTGACCCTGCAAGAAATCTGAGGTATCTTCTGCAACTTTGTCTGATAGGGACATGCAGGCATGCCTCCTTGAGGTCTAGAGTAACCAGCCAAGACCCCTTGACCAGCATGGGAAGGAGTTGCTGTAGAGTCAGCATTTTGAATTTTGGCACAATGAGATAAGTATTCAGTGCGGACAAGTCGAGAATTGGTCTCCATTGATGCTCTTTTCTTGGAACAGGGAATAGCCTGGAGTAAAATCCTCGGCCTTGTTCTGAAATTGGAACTTTTTCTATGGCTTTCATTTGTAGTAAGTTTGAGATTTGTTTCAGAGCCTCTGCCCTTTGATTTGGTGGCAGACCTGGCATGCCTTTTCTTTTTGGCAATGTGTGGAAATGGAACCTGTATCCGTTGTCTATTATTTGGAGTGTCCATTTGTCTCTTGTAATGTTGTGCCAATTTCTTGAGAATAAAGAAAGCTTTCCGCCCAAAGGTGCTTCTAATTGAGCCCTGGTTGGCGGAGTCAAAGCAAAGTCATTGAGTTTGTCCTTGTGCAGCAGTTGCAGGTCCTGAACTGCCTGTCTGGATTGGAGGTTGCCATTGACGGCCTCTGTAGGAGTCCCTAGCTTGCCCTCTACCTCTGGCACGCCTGTTCCTGCCCCTTTGAAATCTTTCTGTGTCCGGAAGGGACCAATTCTTGGAAGGCCAGTTTCTGCTGAATCTAGGCGGTTGGACTTGAAGAAAATCCTTAACTGTTTGTACAGATTTTGCCTTTTCCTCAAATTTCTTTAGTGCGTCTTGAGCAGTGGAACCAAATAACTTTTGCTTTTCCAGTGGAGCATCCAAAAGCTTAGCTTTAACATGTTCTGGCAGAGATTGTTCCTTCAGCCAAGCATGCCTGCGTATGACAACACCTGTCACTGCTGACCTACATGAAGCTTCCAATGCATCATAACCACACTGCAAGAAGTGGTTGCTAACCTGCTGGGAGTTATGTACCAGATCCTGAAGGGATTTACGGTCAAGGGGTTCAGAAGAAGACAATTTCTTATGCATTTCTTCTAACAGATGCTCTTGATACTGTATCATGTGAAATTGACAATTTAATGCCCTCATAGCAAGAGTGGCAGAAGTATACTTTTTTACCCCGTCTCTATAATGCCCTGGACTCCTTTGCAGAGGGGAGTGGGTTCTTAGTAGTAACAGCTGCAACCCCCTTAGGGCCCTGTGAAATAGTTTCAGGGTCAGCAGAGTGGGCCTTATAAAGAAAATTGTGTGTGTCCGGGACTCTGTAATACTTATCGGGCTTAACAGGGGCCAGAGGCAGAGTGTCAGGGGTCATACTAGAGTCAGAGTATACATCATCAATCACATTTAAAACAGGAGGAATAGCCAAAGGTCTATGCTGAGGTAAATGGAGAAAAGTTCTTAATCTTTTCCTGGAATCAGAATATTCCTGACCCTACCATTTGAAATGCTCTCTCATAGAGTGAAGGGTCTCCCCAAAGGAAAGCTCTTCAGGAGGGGAGGCAGAGGGAATAGATTCCTCTGCATCCGAATCCTCGTAGGCTGAATAAGCCTCCTCCTGGTAGTCTGAGTGATCCGAGCCAACAGAGGCCTCCTCTGAGGAAAGGGGATCTGGAGGATCTAGCCTGGGCCTTTTGTCTAGAGGGGGTTGGGAGCCCCTGTCCGGATGAGGCTGAGAGCCCCTAATTAAGGAGATAAGGTCCTCTGCTAAAGTTAGAATCTGTGAACTAGAAGAAGGTCCCTGAGGAATAACTCTGGGAGGCATGGCTTTAGAGTGTTTTGCAGCTTTAGCCCTGGTGAAGGCCTTAATAGACATGGATGCAGGAGGCCTGGCTGCACCACGTGTTGGTGTAGCTTTGTCTAAAAGTATGGTGTCGGAAGATTCCAATACACCAGTTTCGGAAGGCAATTCTGTAACCGACTTGGTAGGAGCCTCCGGGGCCGAATCTGTCGGTTGTAATATTTCAGGGTTCGGAAGTTCCAAGGACTCTGTATCAGCGGAGACAGAGACACTCGCGGTAGGCCTAGCCGCGGTTTCAGCCGAAACCGCGGCCCGCGTGTGTCGGTCCTTGTCTTTCCGTTTCTTAATTAATTGTGATGTAGGGGTTTCTGACGGCATTTTGTTAGCAAAACTATCCCCAAAAAACTCTTCTGCGAACTCCGGCCGACATCTAAGAGTGCGTCGGTTGAAGGAAGCGCAGGCAGAACAGGCCGAGACGTCGTGGTCTGGGCCTAAGCAAGGAAGACAATAAGAGTGGAAATCCTTATGCGGTATTTGTTTCCCACAAGTTAAACAATTATTAACTTTTATCGGCTGAGGCAAGAAAGAGTCCCCAACGGGGTACTTGGCTTTTGAAGTCTTCGGATAGCGAATTTACAGGAGCTGGCCGACCAGCACTTGCGAACTGCTTCTGCTTCGGGCACCACGTGGCAAGAAAGACTGAGGAAAATGGCGTCGGCTGACGCTTTTATACCCCAGGCGCTGTGACGTCGGGGAAGGGGCGACATCAGCCGACACCGGACCCAGACTTTGGAATCCGGCCGACCGAAGGGCTGCCTGAGGCAGGACAACCCATATGTGATGACGGCAGATGCATCCTTGAAGGACATCTGATAGTGCGTGTAGCCTGCTTTGAAGCGTAGGTATCTTCTGCAAGACTCCCTGATTGGGATGTGCAGGTATGCTTCCTTTAAACCTAGTGTTGCCAACCAGGCATCTTTGCCTAGCATAGGAAGCAACTGGTGAAGAGTCAGCATCTTGAATTTTGGAATCACCAAAACAGTGTTTACAGTACACAGGTCCAGGATAGGACGCCATGAATTGTCTTTTCTGGGTACCAGGAAAAGTCCCGAGTAGAAACCTTGTCCCTTTTCCTCTTCTGGTACCAAATGAATAGCCCCTATGCTTAAGAGAGACAGTACTTGCTTTTGAGCCTCTGCCCACTGATTTGGAGGTATTTGCTTTCCAGAAGAAATGCAATTATTTACCTTTACTGACATCAGTTTAGAGCAAGAAAAAGTTCAGGAGTCGGCCGATCGGCACTTGCGAACTGCTTCTGCCTCAGGCACCACATGGCAAGAAAGACTGATGTACTGGCATCGGCTGCATGTTTTATACCCCTGATGACCTGACGTCACAGAAGAAGAGACAGCAACAGACGCAGGACCCAAGACTTTATTAATCAGGCCAACTGAGGGCTACTGCAAGCAGATAACCCAAATGTGATGACTGCAACAGTGAAACACGAAGAACATCTGAAAGCACAACTGCAAGTTGTCAAAATGTTTTCAGCTATAAGAATGTAATTTGGTCTTGACAAATGTGCAAAAGCAACCTTTAAAGAAGGAAAACTGCAGCACCAAGAAAACATGAGTTTGGGACAAGAATGTAATATAACAGAACTTGAGCAAGAGGAAGTGTAAAAATATTTGGGAACTGATGAAGGATTAACAATAAAACATAATACAAATAAAACTTAAGAACTACTTTAGAAGCCTTAAATTAATCCTGAAAAACAGCACTGACATCTAGGAACAAAATCCAAACTATAAACCAATTTGCTCTTCCTGTCCTAACTTACCGTTTTGGAGTGACTGACTGGCCCCAAAATGTGCTGGACAGATTAGATAGGAAAGCAAGGAAGGGTGCCTCATGCTCACCAAATGATTTATAAAAATCATTGCATACCAAGATTATATGTTCCCCAATCCGAAGGAGGGATGGGCATCCTTAAAATTGATTACATGTATAGATCTGCAATCGTGGCACTCCACACACATCTGATGACCTCACAAGACCCAAACGTACTGAAAGTTTTGAAACATGAGGAGAATAAATCTAAGATGACTTTCCTGCTTAGGCTAGAAGAAGCATACCAGAGTCAAGCAGGAAAGGAAATCAAACCAGAAGTAGATAAAAATCAGGCAGCAACTGAAATGTGCCAAAAATCAAAAAGAAAGAATATAAAGTGAAGGACCAGATGAGAAGGCAAGAAATGTGGAAAAAGCATAAATATATTTGCAAGTACATAAAACTTCTGGAAGAACCTCATGTTGATCAGGAATGAACCCAGGAATGGTTATGGAGAGGCGAATTTATGAAAGGATAAATATCGGCAGCCCAATATAATGCTCTACTTACACGTTGGTTTACAAATCCAATGAACATGTGGGAGAAACAAACAAATGTAGGTTTTGCAAAAAGTCCTGGAAACAGTTGCACACCTCATTGCTGGCTGCGACATACTAATGGCAGAAATGTATACAAAAAGACAATGTGAGGAGACTGTTGCACTGGGGACTGTGCAAACATTATGGTACTGAAGTGGCTGAAAAACAATGGAAATATGAGCCACAAAGCATCACAGAAAATTATTTTCTGTAATAACCTGAATTGTCAGTGTATATACTACTGTAATTTTTTTATATTTGTTTGCAACTTTTATGTCTTGTGTGTGTCATGGAGCTTATCTCCCCGGGCCCTCTACTGAAAATGGACATATATCTAGTTAGACTAGCCCAGTCAACAAATGTAAAATAAAATAAATAAAAACTCTACATCATACGGGATCATCCATTACCAACAGTTCAAAAGATAAATGCTAGACAACCAGACATAGTAGTCCAGGAAAAGAAGACAAAAGTAGCATTGATCACTGAAATCGCTACGCCCAGTGACTACAGTGTCCTGCGTAGAGACACACAGTCATAAAATATCAGGATTTGCAGGCAGAAACAGGAGCAATGTGGATAAAAAATGCCCAGATAGTTCCAATAATATTAGGAGCAACGGGTCTTATAAAAAGAGAGTCTACAATCGTATTTAGATACATTACCAATACATGAACTCCGCATGAATTACAGGAGGACTCATTACTGGGCACATTGCAGGTGCTGCGAAGAGCACTTCTGGCTGACAAAGATTGAAACAATACTAATTTCATGAACTTGAATCGTACTTTGACTTAGGAATGGGGTCCATTCCCATCATGGTAATAAAAACCAAACAATATATGTGGAGAAATTAAAAAGGGAGAAACTGTACATGTGCTTGATCATGGTAGGTTATACAAGTCCAAAGCCATTAAATTTAGTTCCATAAGACTCCATAAATAAATAAATAAATAAATAAATAAATAAATAAATAAATAAATGGATAGTCAGACCAATAGATTGTCAGAATTGCATAATAAAATGACTGATTGAGTATCTGATCTCTCATGTACACTTGCTTAATTTAGCTCTCTACGTAAAGAGACATAAAAGCTGTAGGTTCCTATCCATTACATTTAGAATTGCAAACTATTTCCAACATACAAAATTCAATGCTTACAAGTAACTATAACTCAAAAGAGAAAACGAGAGAGAGAAAAAAACAAAAAACAAATAGATTGTGATTATAATGGCATATCTGCCGAGATGTTTACTGTGAAGTCAAGTTTTACACTGAATTTCTGTTTGTTTTTTTTGTTTTGTTTTTTTTTTTTTTTTTGCTACCCCATTAATTGGTTATTTGATTCCAGTTAAAGGGAATGACAGGCTGCAAACATGGTTCTTTCACTGCAGGTTTATAACTCAAATTAGTATATTTCTTTGGATATTTTGATCAGGTATGGTACTTTCGTTCTTATTTTACTAACTAAATAGTGTTTCTTATGGTTATAAGACCTGACGCTTGTAAGCAAATATACTCATTTATAAAAACAACATTTGAAGGTTGAGGTTTTTAGTAACATTAGCTAGCTTGCATTCTTTATAGCTTTTTAGTTTCATGTGTATACATGGGCGGCCACGGTGGTGCAGCAGTTAGCGTTGCAGTCTCACAGCAAGAGGTTCTCCGGTTCGATCCTTGGCTGGGGTGCCATCTGATCGGAGTCTGCATGCCCTCCTTGTGGTCGCATGGGTTTCCTCCGGGTGCTCCGGTTTCCTCCCACATCCCAAACACATGCTGTAGGTTGAGTGGACACTTTAACTTAGCCCTAGGTGTGAGTGTGTGCATGTGTGTGCCTTCTGTGGAAGGTTGGGCGCCAGGCTGGCAACTCGACACCGTAAAACTCCACTGCCAATCATGAGCAGACAGGTGATCTGTGTGGCGACCCCTAAGTGGGAAAAGCCGAAAGAAGAAGTAGTTTCATGTGTATACATGGGCTTAGTCTATTAAGATTGTGATTATAATAGCATACCTGCTTAGATGTTTACTGTGAATTCTAATTTTATACTGAAGTTTCTTTTTTTTTTTTTTTTTTGTTTTAAAGGAAAGAAAGACAAGCTGTAACCTCCTCCTTTCACACAGATTTCTTTGACTGGCTCTACACACAGAGGATGGTTCTTAAGCAACTTCAGGCTTATTTACACTCTCTTGGCACTTTCAAGTTCCATGACCCTTGAACTGGCCTTGTTCTGCAGGTTTATAACTTAATTAGCACATTTCTTTGTATGTTTTTATCAGGTAAAGTACCTCCATCTTTATTTTACTAATTAAGTAGTGTTCCTTAAGGTTATAAGACCGGACCCTTGTAAGCAGACATACACATTTATACACATAATACTTGAATGATGATTGATGTTTTTTAGCAACATTAGTCAGCTTTTATTCATAAGCTTTTAAGTTTCTTAAGTATACATGGGCTTTGCCTATAAAGACTGCGACTATAATAACACACCTGCTTAGATGTTTACTGTGACGTTTTATGACTGCAGGTACCCTGGTATTCACTCTTTATTCTTCTATTCATTATTGTTAGATAACTGATTCACTTATGTTGCAGTGGCAGCACTTTGTTTTTAACTGGTTTTCATGGTATGTATTTAGGAATTTTTATGTTTTACTGCAATGCTGTGCTATGCTCAAGGAACTGACTGCACTGTTTATAGTGTACTGTCTAATTTCCTGTTAGAACTTCTACAGCTGATTGAATAGTTATGATGTCATAAGTGGAATCAGTCTCTGATTTGTTCTTTGGATTTTAAACAGTGAGAGTTAATCTGTGTATTTCTAAAGTCTGATGAAGCACTGAGGTCAATGTGAAAGTGCTCACAGAGGTATAATAAAAGCTTTTTTGGTTTATTTTACAAAGCTATGACTGCTGTCATTCTGGTTCAACTGCATATATATATATACACACACATATATACATACATACATACATATACACACACACATTTTATATATATATATATATATATATATATATATATATATATTATATATACATACACACGCGCACACACATATATGTATTTACATATGTGTAAGTGTGTATGTGTATATAAATATATATATATATATATATATATATATATATATATATATATATATATATATGGGTCACCTTCAAAACATCTAAAACCCATAACATCTAATTTCTTAACACTGAGACCAGAACATCTAAAACCCATAAAGTACAGTTTTGTACCTACCATAAATGTAGATGTTCGAGTGCTAATACAGCTGCAGTCATAACAGATGGGTTTTCCTGCCGTCAGACGGGTCCTCGGTCGGCCGAATCCCAAAGTCTAGGTCCGGCGTCGGTTGTCGTCGCTTCTTCCCTGACGTCAGTGTGACAGGGGTATAAAAGAACCAGCCGACGCCATTTTCTTCAGTTTTTCTTGCCCCAGATGTCAGGTGCCCCCAGAAGGAAGGCAATACATAAATTTATGTAATAATGCAATGCAATATAATCAAAAAACAGTAGTTGCAAGCAAATACACCATAAATGAATACCCCAATCAGGTTGTATGAGGAGGTGTTAGCCATTAGGCCTGTCCCAGGGGAAGGAGGGAGGGAAAAGTACAGTTTTGTACCTACCATAAATGTAGATGTCCGAGAGGAATGCGTCTGCAGTCCTTACAAATGGGTTGTCCTGTCGTCAGGCAGCCCTTCAGTCGGCCGGATTCCAAAGTCTGGGTCTGGCTTCGGCTGGTGTCGCACTTCACCCGACGTCATTGCGGCAGTTCTTCGGGTATAAAGGCATCAGCCGACGCCATTTTCCTCAGTGTTTCTTGCCCCAGATGCCAGGTGCCCTCTTGGATGGCTAAATTTGGATAAATGCCAAATATTCCAAATAGTAGAGAGCAAACACAAAAAATAAGCATGTATGTACATATATACAAACAAATACACCATAACAGATCCCCCCCAAGCTAGCTGAAGATTGGTAAGTACCCTAGGAGTACCTCAGAGGGGAAGGAGGGTGGGTAACCTTGACTGCAGATTCATTCCTCTCGGACATCTACATTTATGGTAGGTACAAAACTGTACTATGTCCTTCAAGGATGCATCTGCAGTCCTTACAAATGGGTAGAATACCATAGCTAGACTAGGGGAGGAGGAAATGAGAGTAGATTATGGTGTAGTTAGTATCCCTTGCAAAACAGCAGTGGCAAAGCCAGCACGGGATCTAGAGTATAGAGGTAAATTATAATGCTTGGCAAATGTATGCACGGAGGTCCAAGTAGCAGCCTCTATAATGTCCTTGGTAGCCACTCCTCGTAAGAAAGCTGTGGTAGTGGCTGTAGCCCTTGTGGAGTGAGGCCTGATTCTCTCTGGAGTTTTCTTTCCATGGTAGGAGTAACAAAATCTAATGCAATTTCCTATCCATTTGGAGATTGTCTGTTTAGAAATTGGTTTTCCTTCCTTTCCTGTTGCATATGCTACCAGAAGCTGGTCAGTTTTTCTATTGTTTTTTGTCCTGTCCAGGTAGTAGCGTAATTGTCTGTGTACATCCAAGGTATGCAAGAGCTTTTCTCCCCTGTTCTGTGGATTGGGGAAGAATGTTGGAAGGTGGATAGCCTGATTTAAAGAGACTCTGGATACCACCTTAGGCATAAATGTAGGATTTGTTCTTAAGGACACTCTTATCTTGATGGAAGATCAGGAAGGGTTGTACTGCCATTAATGCCTGTAGTTCAGAGACCCTTCTTGCTGAAGTTATTGCCAGCAGGAAAGCAGTCTTCCAGGATAAGTATTGCAATTCTGATGTAGCTGCTGGTTCGAAAGGAGGTAGAGTCAGTTTTTCTAGCACAAAGTTCAAGTCCCATGCTGGCAATGGAGGTTTCCTAGGAGGTTTTACATTTTTAATTCCTCTCAGAAACTGTCTGAGCAGAGGATGCGAGAAGACAGGAGGATCCAAGCTGTATTCTGCTGAAATAGCTGATGCATGTATCTTGATGGAGGAATAGGACAGGCCTGTATGAAAAAGCTCCGCCAAGTACTCCAGGATGTTGGCTATGTTCACCAGTGTCACATCTTGGCCCTTTGCAGTACTACAGATGAGATATCTTTTCCATTTTGCTGCATAATTCTTTCTTGTTGAAGGTCTACGAGCCTCCAGGATTATGTCTTTAACCCTTTGGGATAAATTTGGGTTAATTGCTGTTATGTAATGTTCCAGGCAGTTAGCAGCAGAGTTTTTAGGTTTGGATGCAGGATGTTGTAGTTGTTCTGTGTCAGCAGTAATGGGATCAGGGGCAGTGTCCATATTTGTTCCCGAGACATGCTCCTCAGCAGTGGATACCAATGTTGTCTTGGCCAGTCTGGGGCTATCAGAATGATCCTCGGACGTTCCTCTTTGATCTTGAGAAGCACCTTGTGCATCAAAGGAAGTGGTGGGAATGCGTATGCTGTCAGGTTTTTCCAACTGAAGGATAGAGAGTCCACCTTCCAAGCAAGTGGGTGGTAAGTCCTTGTGCAGAATTTCTTCAACTGGTGATTGAGTGGGGATGCAAACAAGTCTATTTGTGGTAATCCCCATTCTCTTGTGATGGTTTTGAAGATGTCCGGATGCAGCATCCATTCGTGGGCATCTGTTGTAGTTCTGCTTAATATGTCTGCTAGAATGTTTTCCTTCCCTGGTACATAAATTGACTAACTGAATGTTGTAGCTCAGAGCCACATCCCATAGGTCCAGTGCCAACCGGCATAGAGGGTATGAATGTGTGCCTCCCTGTTTGTTGATGTACCACATAACCGTGGTGTTGTCTGTCCTTATCATCAACTGGCCTTCTTGGAGAATAGGTCTGAATGCCTGGATTGCCAATTTTACTGCCATCATTTCTTTTAGATTTATGTGCAGATGCAGCTGGTCTTGAGTCCATAGGCCTTGAATGCACTTGCCCATCATGTGTGCCCCCCAACCGAGGTCTGAGGCATCTGTCGTGATGGTTTGTCTTGGTTGACTTTTGCAGAAGGGCAGTCCTGTGTTTGATTGACAGGCCCGAGCCCACCATAAGAACTCTTGCTTCAGGCATGGGATCATTGGAATTTTTGTTTCTAGGCTGTGCTTGTGCTGAGACCACAAATTCTTTAGGTACCACTGTAGCTTTCTCATATGCAGCCTGGCATGAGGGACCAGTATTATGCAGGATGCCATGAAGCCTAGAGCTTGAAGCACTTTTCTTGCAGTTAGATGGTTCTGCTTTGTTAATGCCAAGAAGTAGAGAGGAAGTTGCTCTTTCTTTTCTGTGATGTGTCCAATTCTGCACCCAGAAAGTTTATTCTTTGGGATGGAATCAGTCTTGACTTTTTTGTATTGACTGTATATCCCAGGGCTTGCAGCAGGAAGATGACCCTTTGTAAGTCTCCTGTTAGTTTGTTTTTGTTGTCCGCTTGTATCAGGCAGTCGTCCAGGTAGGGATAGATTTGAATTCCCTGAAGTCTGCAATGAGCGATTACTGATGCCAGGCATTTCGTGAACACTCTGGGCGCAGTAGATAAGCCAAAGGGCAATGCTGAGAATTGATAATGCTCTGATCCTGCAAGAAATCTGAGGTATCTTCTGCAAATTGGTCTTATGGGGACGTGCAGGTATGCCTCCTTGAGATCTAGAGTTACCAGCCAAGACTCCTTGCCCAGCATGGGAAGAAGCTGCTGTAGGGTCAGCATTTTGAATTCTGGAACAATGAGGAATGTGTTTAAAGCGGACAGGTCTAGAATAAGCCTCCATTTGTTTTCCTTTCTTGGTTCCAGGAAGAGCCTGGAGTAAAATCCCTTCCCTTGCTCCGAAAATGGTACCTTTTCTACAGCTCTCATTCTTAATAATTGAGATATTTGTTTTAGAGCTTCTGTCCTTTGAGAAGGTGGTAGGTTTGGCATTCCTCTTTTTCCCGGTAGTGTATGGAAATGGAACCTGTAACCTTTGTCTATAGTCTGCAAAATCCATTTTTCTCTTGTAATGCAGTGCCAGTTTTTTGAAAATAATGATAGCTTTCCGCCTAAGGGTGCTTCTAGTTGTTCCCTGGTAGGCGGTGCCACCGCCAAGTCACTGTGATTGGGTTGTTGTAGTGGTGGTGGCTGTATCGGTGCCTCGTTGGTTGTTACCCTGCCACTGGCGACCCCTGTAGGCACCCCTGGATTGGTTCCTGCCTCTAGAGCGTCTATTCCTGCCTCTGTGTCTTAGAGGAGTCCGGAAAGGACCAATTTTTGGAGGGCCAGTTCCTGCTAAACCTTGGAGGTTGAACTTGTAAGAAATCTTTGACTGTTTGCACAGATTTTGCTTTCTCTTCCATCTTTTTTAGTACCTGCTGTGCGGGGGCACCAAATAAATTGACCTTGTCCATAGGTGCATCCAAAAGCTTAGATTTGACATGGTCTGGTAAAACCTGTTCTTTCAACCATGCATGTCTCCTGATAACTGTGCCAGTCATGGCTGATCTAAAGGAAGCCTCCAGTGCATCATAGCCACATTTTAAAGAATGGTTACTAACTTGCTGTATGTTATGTAACATTTCTAGAATATACTTTTTATCTAAAGATTCTTCAGAGGACAGCTTTTTAGTCAACTGGTCAAGCATAAACTCTTGATACTGAATCATATGAAATTGGCAGTTCAAAGCTCTAGCTGACAAAGTAGCAGAGGTGTAAACTTTTTTACCCCATCTCTAAGGACCTTGAATCCCTTTCAGAGGGAGGGTTTTAGAAGAAGTAGCTGCTACAGCTTTTGGGCCCTGGGAGATAGTCTCTGGATCTGCAAAAGGAGCCTTATATAAGTGGTGATGAGTGTCCGGGACCCTGTAGTACCTATCGGGCTTAGCAGGGGCCGGAGGTAAAGTATTAGGAGCAGTGCAAGCATCATTAAATGCATCATCAACAACAGATAGAACTGGAGGTATAGCTAAGGGCCTATACTGTGGCAAGTGTAGAAAGGTCCTAAGCCTTTTTCTAGAGTCTGAGAAATCTTGGCCCTGCCACTGAAATTGTTCCCTCATAGCATGCAAGGTTTCCCCAAAGGAAAATTCCTCAGGAGGGGAGGCTGAAGGGATGGACTCCTCAGCATCAGAGTCTTCGTAAGGAGAAAAAGAAGCCTCAGGAGGGTCTGTATGATCTGAGTCATCAGAGGAATCATCTGTGGCTACTGGCTCAGAGGGCTCTGCTCTAGGCCTCTTTCTGGGGAGGAGAGAGGCCCTGTCTGGATGAGGCTGGGATCCACGAATTAAAGAGATGAGATCCTCTGCCAAAGAAAGCATATGGGAGCTGGTGCTGGGCCTGTGAGAGGGGGGCTTGGCAGGCACAGGTTTTGAAGCTTTGGCTGCTTTAGCCCTGGCAAAGGCCTTAATAGACATAGCTGGAGGAGGCCTAGCAGCTCCACGTGCAGGGGTAGAAATATCTAGGGGAATGGCGTCTGATAAATCGTGTGAAATCGCAACAGAAGGTTGGATTTCAGAAGCCGTTTCTACCAGGATAGAAGAGGCCTCGGTAGAAGGCAAGTTATCGGCTGAAGAACCGCTTGCTCGGTTTCGCCGCGAAACAGAGACACTCGTGGTTTGCTTAACCGCGTTTCAGCCAAAACCGCTGACCGAGTGTCGGTCCTTTTGCGCTTTTGGTTATTTGCGTAGTCGGAGGATCCGACGGCATAATGTAGGCAAAATCGAGCCGAAAATCTGTTCAGCAAAGTCCGAGCGACGCCTAAGCGTCCGCCGGTTAAAAGAAGCACAGGCTAGACAAGCTGCTACGCCGTGGTCTGGGCCTAAACAATGTATGCAATAGAGTGGAAATCTTTATGAGGTATTTGTTTCCCACAAGATAAACAGTTATTAACTTTCTCTGACATCGGCTGAGGCAAGAAAGAGTCCCCAACGGGTACTTAGCTTTATAGAAGTCTTCAAAGTAGTATTCGTAGTAGTAATCTCTGGATCTGCCCGACAGGCACTTGCGAACAGCTTCTGCTTCGGGCGCCACGCCGCAAGAAAGACTGAGGAAAATGGCGTCGGCTGATGCCTTTATACCCAAAGAACTGCCGCAATGACGCGGTGAAGTGCGACACCAGCAAGCCAGACCCAGACTTTGGAATCCTGCCGACCAAGGGCTGCCTGACGACAGGACAACCCATTTGTAAGGACTGCAGATGCATCCTTGAAGGACATCCTGGACTGCAGCTGTATTAGCACTCGAACATCTACATTTATGGTAGGTACAAAAAGTACAGTTTTGTACCTACCATAAATGTAGATGTCCGAACTGGATAGCATCTGCAGTCATAACAACTGGGTTGTCCTGTCGTCAGGCAGCCCTTCGGTCGGCCGGATTCCAAAGTCCGGGTCCGGCTTCGGCTGATGTCGCACTTCACCCGACGTCATCTCTGCTGGTCTTCGGGTATAAAGGCATCAGCCGACGCCATTTTCCTCAGTGTTTCTTGCCCCAGATGCCAGGTGCCCTCTTGGAAGGCTAAAATTTGGATAAATGCCAATGTTTCCAAACGGATAGAAGGCTAACACAAAAAATAAGCATGTATGTACATATATACAAACAAATACACCATAAGAGACTCCCCCCACCAGCTAGCTATTAGGAGGGTAAATACCCTAGGAGTACCACAGAGGGGAAGGAGGGAGGGTAATCCTGACTGCAGATGCTATCCAGTTCGGACATCTACATTTATGGTAGGTACAAAACTGTACTATGTCCTTCATGGATGCATCTGCAGTCATAACAACTGGGTAGAATACCATAGCCAACTAGGGGAGGAGGAAGAATAGATTATGGTGTGGTTAAGATCCCTTGCAGTACAGCAGTGGCAAAACCTGCTCGGGATCTGGAATACAGAGGTAAATTATAATGCTTGGCAAATGTATGCACGGAGGTCCAAGTAGCCGCCTCAATGATGTCCTTGGTTGCCACTCCTCGTAAGAAGGCTGTGGTAGTGGCTGTTGCCCTTGTAGAATGAGGCCTTATGTTCTGTGGAATTGGTTTTCCATGAAAGGAGTAACAGAATCGTATGCAATTTCCTATCCATTTGGAGATTGTCTGTTTGGAAATAGCTTTTCCTTCCCTTCCTGTTGCATAGGCTACAAAAAGCTGGTCAGTTTTTCTGTTACTTTTTGTTCTGTCCAGGTAGTAGCGTAGCTGTCTATGTACATCCAAGGTATGCAGCATTCTTTCCCCTCTGTTTTGTGGGTTGGGGAAGAAGGTAGGTAGGTGGATTGCCTGGTTTAAAGACACTCTGGATACTACCTTAGGCATAAATGAAGGATTAGTCCTCATGGACACTCTATCTTGGTGGAAGATTAGGAAAGGTTGTACTGCCATTAGGGCCTGAAGTTCAGAAACCCTCCTTGCTGAGGTTATTGCTAGTAGGAAGGCAGTTTTCCACGATAGATGCTGTAGGTCTGCTGATGCTGCTGGTTCAAAAGGTGCGAGTGTCAACTTTTCAAGCACAAAGTTCAAATCCCAAGCTGGCAATGGTGGTTTCCTAGGAGGTTTTACATTCTTGATCCCTCTGAGGAACTGCCTGAGTAAAGGATGTGAAAAGACAGGTGGATCAAAGCTGTATTCTGCTGAAATAGCTGATGCGTGTATCTTGATGGAGGAATAGGACAGGCCTGTATGTAGAAGCTCTGCCAAATACTCCAGAATGTTAGCAATATCTATATTCGACACATCTTTTCCTCTTTCAGCACTCCAAATGACAAACCTTTTCCATTTTCCTGCATAGTTCCTTCTTGTTGAAGGTCTGCGGGCTTCAAGGATAATGTCTTTAACCCTTTGGGAAAGTTCTGGATTAGTTGCTGCTATGTGATGTTCCATGCAGTCAGTTGCAAAGTTTTTAGGTTTGGATGCATGATGCTGTAGTTGTTCTGAGTTAACATCAAAGGCATCAGGGGTATTGACCACATATTGTCCCGAGACATGCTCCTCAGCAATGGGTACCAGTGTTGTCTTGGCCAGTTTGGAGCTATTAGGATTATCCTTGGACGTTCCTCCTTGATTTTTAGTAATACCTTGTGTATCAAGGGAAGAGGTGGGAATGCATATGCTGTCAGATCTTTCCAGCTGAAGGAGAGCTTAATCCACTTTCCATGCAAGTGGGTGGAAAGTCCTTGTGCAGAATTTTTGAGCTGGTGATTGAGAGGGGAAGCTAATAGATCTATCTGTGGCATTCCCCATTTCTTTGAGATGGTCTTGAAGATGTCCGGTGTAGCATCCATTCGTGAGCATCCGAGGTGGTTCTGCTTAACATGTCTGCTAGAGTATTCTCCTTTCCGGTACAAATATTGCCTGTAACTGGATGTTGTAGCTGAGTGCCAGGTTCCAAAGGTCCAAAGTCATTCTGCATAGGGGTATGAATGAGTGCCTCCCTGTTTGTTGATGTACCACATGACTGTGGTGTTGTCTGTCCTTATCATCAAGTGGCCTTCTTTGAGAAATGGTCTGAATTTCTGGATTGCCAGTTTTACTGCCAGCATTTCTTTTAGGTTGATGTGCAGGTGAAGCTGGTCCTGGCCCACAATCCTTGCACGCATTTGTCCAGCATGTGAGCCCCCCATCCTAGGTCTGAGGCGTCTGTTGTGATGGTTTGGCTTGCTTGATAGTTGTGAAAGGGTAGGCCTGGGTTTGACTGGCATGCTTGTGCCCACCATAGGAACTCCTGTTTTAGGCATGGGATTAGTGGAATTTCTGCTTCTAGGCTGTGCCTGTGTTGGGACCATAAATTCTTTAGATACCACTGTAGTTTTCTCATATGTAGTCTGGCATGTGGAACCAAGATTATGCATGATGCCATGAAGCCCAAGGCCTGCAGAACTTTTCCTGCTGTTAGCTTGTTCTGTCTTGTTAGTGCCAAGAAGTAAAGAGGAAGTTCTTTTTGTTTTTCTGCAGTTAGGAATGCCATTTGTTTTACTGTGTCCAATTCCGCACCCAAGAATGTCCTTGTTTGGGATGGTATCAGCCTTGACTTCTGTAAATTGACTGTGTATCCCAGTGCTTGTAGCAAGTTAATGACCCTTTGTAAATCTGTTGTCAGCTTGCTTTTGTTGTCCCCTTGTAGCAGGCAATCGTCCAGGTATGGATAAATTTGGATTCCCTGTAGCCTGCAGTGGGCGATTACTGATGCCAGGCATTTTGTGAAAACTCTGGGCGCAGTAGATAAGCCAAAGGGCAATGCTGAGAATTGATAGTGCTCTGATCCTGGAAGAAATCCGAGGTATCTTCTGCAAATTGGTCGAATGGGGACGTGCAGGTATGCCTCCTTGAGATCTAGAGTTACCAGCCAACACTCCTTGCCCAGCATGGGAAGAAGTTGCTGTAGGGTCAGCATTTTGAATTTTGGGACAATGATGTATGTATTTAAGGTGGACAGGTCGAGAATAGGTCTCCAACTTTTTTCCTTTCTTGGAACTAGGAATAGTCTGGAGTAGAATCCTTTGCCTTGTTCTGTTTTTGGTACTCTTTCCACAGCTCTCATCTTTGTTAATTGCATTATCTGCTGTAGAGCTTCTGTTTTTGATTTGGAGGCAGGTTTGGCATTCCTCTATTGACTGGTAAAGTGTGGAAGTGGAACCGTAACCTTGGTCTATGGTTTGCAAAATCCACTTGTCTTTTGTGATATAGTGCCAGTTCTTTGAAAATAAGGTTAATTTTCCGCCTAATGGTGCTGCTATTTGTTCCCTGGTAGGCGGAGTAAGAATCAAGTCATTGTGCTTGTGCTGTTGTAGTGGTAGTGGCTGTGTCTGTGCCTCTGTTATTACCTTGCCACTGTCGTCCTCTGTAGGCACCCCTTCTGGATTGATTTCTGCCTCTGGAATGTCTATTCCTGCCCCTTTGGGATCTTGTGGAGTCAGTAAAGGACCAATTTTTGGCAGGCCAGTTTCTGCTAAACCTTGGGGGCTGAACCTGCAAGAAATCTTTAACTGTTTGTACAGATTTTGCCTTTTCTTCCATTTTCTTCATTACCTGCTGGGCAGGTGTACCAAACAAACTGGCCTTATCCATAGGAGCATCTAATAACTTAGCTTTAACATGATCCGGTAAGACCTGCTCCTTCAGCCATGCATGTCTTCTTATCACTGTACCAGTCATGGCTGATCTAAATGAAGCCTCCAGTGCATCATAGCCACATTTTAAGGAATGGTTACTAACCTGCTGTATGTTATTTACCATTTCTAATACATATTTCTTATCTAAAGAGTCATCCGAGGACAGCTTTTTAGTTAACTGATCAAGCATAAACTCTTGGTATTGTATCATGTGAAACTGACAGTTTAATGCTCTAGCTGAAAGAGTAGCAGAGGTGTAAACGTTTTTGCCCCATCTATCTAAAGACCTGGCTTCCCTTTGAGAAGGAATAGGGTTTTTTGCTGTGGTCGAGGCTACTGCCTTGGGCCCCTGGGATATAGTTTCGGGGTCTGCAAGTGGGGCCTTGTATAGGTGATGATGAGTGTCTGGTACCCTGTAAAATCTATCTGGTTTGGCAGGGGCTGGAGGTAAGGAATCTGGTGCAGTGCAAACATCATTAAATGCATCGTCCACAACCGGGAGGACAGGAGGTATAGCTAAGGGCCTGTGTTGTGGAAGGTGCAGAAAAGTCCTAAGTCTTTTTCTGGAATCTGAGAAATCCTGTTCCTGCCATTGGAATTGTTCTCGCATGGCATGTAAGGTTTCCAAAGGAGAATTCTTCTGGTGGAGAAGCAGCTGGAATGGATTCTTCAGCATCTGAGTCTTCATAATTGAGAAAGGAGCCTCTGGCTGGTCTGCAATGTCTGAGTCATCCCGCAGAATCATCAGAGGACACTGGCTCGGGGGCTCTGCCCTAGGTCTCTTTTTCTGGGGCTGAGAGGCCCTGTCTGGGTGAGATTGAGATCCCTAATTAAGGATATTAAATCTTCTGCCAGAGTAAGCATTTGAGAACTAGAAGAGGGCCTGGTTGAAGGGGGTTTAACAGGCACTGTTTTAGTAGATTTGGCTGCTTTAGCCCTGGCAAAGGCCTTAATAGACATGGCTGTAGGAGGCCTAGCAGCACCACGTGCTGGGGTAGAGACATCCAAAGGGATGGTGTCTGATAAGTCACTAGTAACCACTGTTGTAGGTAAAATTTCTGAGGCCGATTCAAGTAAAGTAGTAGGGACCTCAGTAGTAGTCATTGATTCCGCTGTACTTTGATCAGTTTTCTCGGTTTCAGCTGAAACCGAGACACTCGCGGTTTGCTTAACCAAGGTTTCGGCCGAAACCGCGGACCGCGAGTGTCGGTCTTTTCTTTGCGCTTTTAACAATTTGGGTAGTCGGAGGATCCGACGGCATAATGTACGCAAAATCTGAGCCGAAAACTGTTCGCAAACTCCGACCGACGCCTAAGCGTCCGGTTGAATGAAGCACAGGCGAACAGGCTGCTACGCCGTGGTCTGGGCCTAAACAAGGCAAACAGTAAGAGTGGAAATCTTTATGAGGTATTTGTTTCCCACAAGTTAAACAGTTATTGACTTTTCTGGCATCGGCTGAGGCAAGAAAGAGTCCCCAACGGGTACTTAGCTTTAGAAGTCTTCTAGTATTCGGTAGTAGTAATCTCTGGATCTGACCGACCGGCACTTGCGAACAGCTTCTGCTTCGGGCGCCACGCGGCAAGAAAGACTGAGGAAAATGGCGTCGGCTGATGCCTTTATACCCGAAGACCAGCAGAGATGACGTCGGGTGAAGTGCGACATCAGCCGAAGCCGGACCCGGACTTTGGAATCCGGCCGACCGAAGGGCTGCCTGACGACAGGACAACCCAGTTGTTATGACTGCAGATGCATCCATGAAGGACATCTGTACTATGTTCATCGTGCATACAGCTGCAGTCATAACAGATGGGTAGAATCCCAAAGCTAAAAAAGGGGTGGTAGGCACTAGGTGGAACTAGGAGGAGCCAGGATGCTCTAGATTTGGAGTATAATGGTAGGTGATAGTGCTTGGAGAAGGTATGCACAGAACTCCAAGTGGCTGCTTCCAAAATATCTTTGGTAGGAACCCCCCTGAGGAAAGCTGCAGAGATAGCTGTGGCCCTTGTGGAGTGAGATCTGATGTCTGCAGGTATGCAGTGGGCTATCCATTTTGAGATTTGTTTGGAAATTGGCTTCCCTTGAGCTCCTGTAGCATAGGACACAGAGAGTTGCTCTGATTTTCTGAAAGGCTTTGTTCTGTCCAAATAATAACACAGCTGTCTGTGGATGTCCAAGGAATGTAGTAGTCTGTCCCCTTTGTTTTGAGGATTAGGGTAAAAGGTAGGTAAGTGGATAGTCTGATTCAAAGCTACCCTGGATACCACCTTTGCATAAAGGACGGATTGGTTCGTAAGGAAACTCTGTCCTGATGGAAAATGATGAAAGGCTGCACAGCCATGAGGGCTTGCAGTTCCGATACCCTGCGAGCTGAGGTGATAGCCAGAAGGAAGGCTGTTTTCCAGGACAAATACTGCAGTTCTGTTGAGGCAGCTGGCTCAAAAGGAGGCAAGGTCAGTTTTTCTAGAATGAAATTGAGGTCCCAAGCAGGTACTGGTTGTTTCCTTGGAGGTTTTATATTCTTAGCCCTTCTGAGGAACTGTCTTAAGAGGGGGTGAGAGAATAAAGGAGGATCAGTGTTGTATTCTGCAGAAATGGCTGAGGCATGGATTTTGATGGAGGAGAATAAGAAGTTATGTACCTACCATAACGTTCCATGTTAGTTGTCTTCTTCTCGCCTTCTTTCTTGCTGGATGGGTTCGGAGCCGATCCTCGGCGACTGCCAATACTAAAGCTCGAGAGCTAATTCCACCGGCTCGAGGCTCCCCTATATCCCACAATGCTAGGCGGTAACTACTCAGATCTCGTTTGATAGCTAGACCAAGCAATTCTAGTCTCCATAGTATGGAGAAGGGTAACCCACCTCTATATAAACCTGAGTGTAAGGTATCATAGACCTAACAAAAGGGGAAAAAGAGGTGATAGAACATGTGGGAATGACAACTTCCAGAGGAAGATCACAAAATGAATTCCTAATGGTCTGACCAGGCTTGGGGGAGGGAGGGTGGGACGCAAGAAAGAAGGCGAGAAGAAGACAACTAACATGGAACGTTATGGTAGGTACATAACTTCTTAATGTTAAGTTGTCTATCTCGCCTTCATTCTTGCTGGATGGGACCGCGTCCCTAGCACCTTATCCCGGGTGGCCTATCGGAACAGACTCTTGAGAACAGTGGAACCAAAGTTGGCACAGTTTCTGGAGACCATGTCCAATTTGTAATGTGAAATGAAGGTATGAGGAGAAGCCCAGGTGGCTGCTGCACAAATGGAATCTATTGGCAGCCTATCCTGAAAAGCTACGGATGTAGCTAATGCCCTAGTTGAATGAGCTCTAGGTCTTGAAGGTAGTTTTTGATGTTTGATCTCATAGATGAAGGTAATTGTAGAGGTGAGCCATCTTGAAGTTTAGTAACTGGAAGGCCCAACTTCCCTTCCGCATACGATAGAAAAAGCTGATCAGATTTCCTGAATTGTTTAGTCCTGTCTAAATAATATCTAAGTTGGCGGTGAACATCCAGAAAATGTAGCTTTTGTTCCGACCTGTTGGAATAGTTAGGGAAAAAGACGGGGCGATCAATTACTTGGTTCAGGTTTGTTTGAGAGGAAACCTTAGGTAAAAAGGATGGATTAGTACGGAGGGATACCCTATCTCTGTGAAACACTAAGTAAGGAGGACGACTGCACAAAGCATGGAGTTCAGATACCCTTCTCGCTGAAGTTATGGCTACCAGAAAAAGTGTCTTCCATGAAAGCAACTTCAGAGAACATGAAGCCGCTGGTTCGAAAGGGGGAAGGATTAAGGATGCCAGAACCAAGTTCAAGTCCCATTGAGGCGGGGATCTTTGATTGGAGGTTTGAGAAGAAAACGCCTTAAAAAGGCTTTGCAAAGCTTGTGAGCCATGTTGCTAGCCTCCCAACCACCTACATGCTAATCAGAAATAGCTGCCAGTCCCACTCTAACGGTAGATGAAGAAGAGCCTAAATGAAAGAGTTCTGCTAGAAAGTCTAGAATAGACTGGATAGGTGCAGTGAAGGGATCTATATTTTTTGATGTTGCCCAAAAGGAGAAGCGTTTCCATTTGCTATTATAAATCTTCCAGGTAGAAGATTTATGAGAGGCTATCAAGATATCTCGGACCGAGCGAGATATTAAGGGAAGCCTGGCTAAGGTCGGAATCGGAGAAACCACGCTGTGAGGTTGAGAGAATGAAGAGATTGGTGCAGCTGGCCCGATTGGTGGGTCAAGAGATCTGGCACTGGGTCCAGATGCCAAGGCTGCTCCAAATGGTAACGATAAAGAAACGGAAACCATATCTGTCGAGGCCAGTAAGGGGCAATGAGGATCACTGCCACTGTCAAGGCGATGGCTTTCTGAATTAGTTGAGTTATCAGTGGAAAAGGGGGAAAAGCATACAGAAGTCCCCGGGGCCAATCATGGAATAGAGCGTCTCTGGTGGGATGGCCTGGTAACGGGAAGAGAGTGAAGAAGTCGTGACACTTGCTGTTTTGGGGAGTAGCAAAAAGATTGCAGCAAGGCTGGCCCCATCTTTGGAAAACTTCTTCCAGTACTGATTTCTTCAGAGACCACTCGTGAGGCATGAGAATTGCCCTGCTCAACTTGTCTGCAATCACGTTGGACTTCCCGGGAATGTGCGTTGCTACCAGAAAACGCTGAGAAGAGATCGCCCATTGCCAAAGTCTGAGTGCCTCTCGACATATGGGGTATGATCTGGTTCCGCCTTGTTTGTTGATGTACCACACTATGGACATGTTGTCGGTCTGAATTGCAATAGTCCCTGTGGGAAGAGAGTCGTGAAGGGCTTGCAACGCTAAAAGCACTGCTCTCATCTCTAAGACATTTATGTGCAAGTGGCACTCGAAGGGTTGCCACGTGCCCTGGACTGTCCTGCCCTGATAATGCCCCCCCACCCGATCAGGGAGGCGTCTGTTGTCAACGTGGCGACTGGGGGGGGGGATGAGTGAAGGGTCTTCCTTGGAGAACCTGAGGTGATGTGATCCACCAAGACAGTTGATTCTTGCATGACTGAGTTATCAAAATGGTGTGGGACATCGGGAGCTGTTGGAAGGACCATTGTGTAAACAGCATCCATTGGAGGATCCTCATGGAAGCGAGCTAAGGGGAAGGGGATAGCTGCTGCCATGAGTCCTAATACCTTCAAAACTAGTCTGGCTTTGACTTTGTTGCATTGCAAGAGAAGGAAAACTTGCTTGCGGATGTCTGACACTCTTTGCTCTGTAAGTCTGGCTGAAAGATTGAGTGTGTTTAATGTGGCGCCTATAAAGGTAATAGATTGACAAGGCGACAACGCAGATTTTTCGAAATTTATTGAAATGCCTAGAGCTTGGCAAGTTTGGATAGTGAAGTCTCTGGATAGAAGAAGTTGATGTCTGTTGGTGGCAGTAAGGAGCCAGTCGTCTAAATATGGAAACACCTGGAATCCCTGACGTCTCAAGTGAGCCGCAACCACTGCCATGCATTTGGTAAACACTCGGGGGGCTGTAGTGAGACCAAAGGGCAGGGCTGAACTGGTAGTGACTGGCTCCCAGCCTGAAGCGGAGAAATCTCCTGGAGCATCTGTTCATCTTGATATGGTAGTACGCGTCCTGAAGATCTATCGAGCACATCCAATTGTCCTGACCCAAGAAGGGTAGAATGGACTGTAGCGTGACCATCCGGAATTTTGTTTTTCTGACATACTTGTTTAAGTTGCTGAAATCCAGAATGGGTCTCCAGTCTCCTGTTTTTTTTTGGTACCAAAAAGAATTTGGAGTAGATTCCGGATCCTTGTTGGTCTGCTGGGACTGATTGGATGGCTCTTTTTGATAGCAGCTTTGAAATTTCTAGTGCTGCTTGTTCCCTTAGACTGGGTGGAACGTCTGGAAGGGATCCTTTGGGTTGGGATGGGATGTGAATAAGGGGAATTTTGTAACCCTCGGATATGATCGACTGTACCCATTTGTCTTGTGTAAGGGGAAGCCAGGCTTTTGGGTACAGGGATAATCTTCCCCCGACTGCCTCCGAAGCCGGACAGCCGGACAGCTCCTCAGGGATGCTGAAAGGGTTTATCAGAGAAAGTTTCTCTGCTACCCTGGTTTTATGGACCTCTGCCTCTAGGGCGCGCTATTGTTATTCCCCTCTGCCTCTAGAGGGGAATCGACCTGTGCGCCAGATGAGACTCCTGGGTTTGTTTATGAACCACATTTTTCCTCCCTCTGACCTTTGGGATAAGGCCTAGAAGGGTAGAAAATGGACTCCACGCAGAGAGAGTCTTACTTTCCACCTCGCACCTAGTCAATGTATCCTTCACCTGAGGACCAAACAAGAATGATCCATCAAAGGGGGAATTGGTGAAGCATGCCTTGAATGGGTCCACAAAGTTGCACAGCCGCATCCAGGCGTGACGTTGTAAGGCAACGCCTGTGCCTGCGGCTCTACTCGCCCCATCCGCAGCATATGAGGCAAGCCGCATGGAGGAGTTAACGATGGAGTTCAGGGTTGCCAACTGGGAGTTCATTCTGTCTTGGAACCCCTCAGCTGTTGGATCCTTTATCGCTTCACTCATATCCTTGAGTAAATCTCTCTGGAGACGAGTGAAGCGACGTAAGTAATTCAGCGACCGCATTGAAAAAGTCGCTGATGAGAACATCCGCTTACCGTACCTGTCCATGGTCCTAGATTATTAGGAGGATGGATAGGTACCGAAGGATCGGCTAATTCCTTCTTAGTGGCCGCGGCCACCACCATGGCATCGACGGGGACACCTTTAGATCAAAATCTTTATCTTTAGGGGCAGTAATAAACTTTGACTGCCTCCTCGGGGTGGGTTCCACTGAATCAGGAACCGTCCAGGCCTTCCTTGCCACCACTTCCATAAGGGGGTCAAAGGGAGGGGACACCCAGGAGGTAGAAGGGCGAGAGCCGAACGCCTCAAGGTACACTGACTCATCCTCAGAAGGGTTAAGGGCTGGCCAGTTCCCCCTCTGTTTCAGGATCTCAAGGATGTCAGCAAAGGAGACATCCTCAGAGGGTGATCAAGGGGAACCTTCAGATTCCTCTGAGTCAGTGTCAGAGGTGATAGACTCAGGGGAGTCAATGTGCTTCCTCTTGCACTGCCTCTTCCTAGGGGGTTCTCCTACCGGGTCAGGAGAGGCCTCGGAAGAGGAGGAAACTTGAGGAGTTGGCTCTCTGCGGTCTGATGCAAGGGGGTGGGTAGAAATCACCGCAGGCACTGAAGATGGAGGGGCTGACGGAGCCAACTGTGGGGCAGACACTGGTTCTAGCACGCTCCGCATGACCTCAAAGGCACCCCTATCGGGCAAGGCCGGAGGTCGACCTCCCCCCCCCCGGCACTGACAGGGACGGCTCAGAGGCCGATGTCGGAGCCGAACTCGCCAGCGCCGAAGCCCCGAGAGGGAGAGCAGGGTCGGACAAGGGTCCGCTGCCACTCGCCCCTCTGAGCAGACAAGGGAAGCTCGGCGCCGAGATCCCTCCAAAGAGGAGATCGAAGCAGACGACGGAGCCGAAAAGGAAGGTATCTGATCCGACGCACCAACAGTCATGGCTCCAATGAGCCCCGGCTCCGAGCTCAAAGGAGTCGGAGAAGGAACACATTGAGGGACAGAAATAGCCACTGACTGTTGAGTCGGGCTATGCAGCATTTGGGCCAGTGCCTCGGACTTGAGAAGTCTACTCACTACCCTTTGCAAATCGTGGTCAGATAGCCTGGAAGACCATGAGGAATGCGATCTATGGCTCCGTTCCGAAAGAAGAGGGGATCCTGGTGCCGAATGAACGGAGCCGATGGAGAGGGACCTAGACCTCTTCCTCGAAGGTTGCTCCGATAAGACTCAGTTGGCTCAGATACTCTTATCAGCCTCGGCTCCTGACGGAGCCGAGGTAACAGTATGAGGCTTGGAAACATTGGGCTCCAGCCGGAGCCGATGTCGAAGCAGTTTTGATGCTTCCAGAGGACAGCTCTGAAGCCGGAGCCGATGTCGAAGCAGTTTTGATGCTTCCAGAGGACAGCTCTGAAGCCGGAGCCGACTGTCTGGAAGTCTTAGAAGGCTTCCCCGACACAGACTGGGTCGGGGGGCCTTCAGGCTTTAATAAGCCACGCAAAATCAATTTATTTTTACATTCCTGCAGGACTCTAGGGCTGAAACCATGGCACACAGGAGTCCTGCAGGTGCAAAGGTCCCAGGCAATACACACAAGAAGTGTGACTGTCTGTCAGAGACATTTTCTGACAGCATGAGTCACACTTCTTGAAGCCTGAGACCTTGGAGTCCTTAGACATACTAAAGGCCTAAGTAAGAAAAAAAAAAAACACACACACACACACACACACACACACACACACACACACACAGGCCTTTAAGAAAATATTAATTTCCAGTCACACTAAAGGACTAGGAGAGGGAGGGTTCGGGGCCTAAGGCCTAAAGTTAAAGGGGAATAAAGGAAGGATTAGGCAAAAGAGATAACGATCCAAGGAAAAAGAGAATTAAAACTAAAGTTATACTAAGTTAAGTAATAGGGGATCTAAAGATTTGTGAAAATAGAAATAATTTTCCACTAACCTTTCAGAGCCGGTAGAAAAGCACCTCGTCAGCTAAGTGGAAAACGAGATCTGAGTAGTTACTGCCTAGCATTGTGAGATATAGGGGAGCCTCGAGCCGGTGGAATTAGCTCTCGAGCTTTAGTATTGGCAGAGTCGGAGCCGAGGATCGGCTCCGAACCCATCCAGCAAGAATGAAGGCGAGATAGACAACTTAACATTGAAAGTCCACTGCTTAGCATCTCAGCTAGATACTGTAATATTTGAGGTAAATTCAGTATTCCAGGATTCTGACCCTTTTTCTCATTCCAGGCACAAAACCGTTTCTATTTTGCGGAGTAAGCTTTTTTAGTAGAAGGCCTTCTGGCCTCCAAAATGACATCCTGCACCTCCTTGGAGAGTAAGATCTGTTGTGAAGTTAAGGAATCTTCCATGCGGCCAGATTGAGTGTTTTCAGCTGACTGTGAAGAGTTTTGAAGCTGTGCTGAGTCAGAAGAAGAGGCATTAGAGGTAGGGTCCATGGTGGGGAATGCGTCAGGCTCCTCAGGAGTGGGTACCAGTGTTGTCTTGGCCAGTCTGGAGCAATGAGAATCATCTTTGGTCTGTCTGCTCTGGTTTTTAATAGAACTTTGGGCAGCAGAGGAAGAGGTGGAAAGGCATAAACTGTCATTGTTGTCCAACTGAGTGCGTCCACTCTCCAGACCTGTGGATGAAAGGTCCTTCTGCAGAATTTTGCCAATTGGTGATTTTTGTGGGAGGCAAAGAGATCTATGTCTGGCCTTCCCCATGCTTGAATGATCTCTGTAAAAACTTGAGGATGCAACTTCCATTTGTGTGGATCTGTCATATTTCTGCTTAGGTTGTCTGCCAGCGTGTTTTCCTTGCCTGGCAAGTACTGTGCTTGAAGTTCGAATTGTAATTCCAGAGCCATGTTCCAAAGAGACATGGCCAGCCTGCATAAGGGGTATGAATGGGTTCCTCCCTGTTTGTTTATGTACCACATTACTGTGGTGTTGTCTGTCCTTATCAATAGCTGACCTGGATGCAGAAGGTTTTTGAAAGCTATAATAGCATTTATTACTGCTAGCATTTCCTTTTGATTGATGTGTAGGTGCTTTTCTTTTTGGGACCATGCCCCTGAATGCACCGGGATGTCATTGCGCCCCAGGCGTAGGGTCCGGAGTCTGTTGTAAATTGCTTTGAGGCTTTGCTTGAGGATGGGAGACCTGTGTTTTCTTTGGCTTCTTGAGCCCACCACAGAAATTCCTTTTGAAGACATGGAATCAATTAATTATTTGGTATTATTGTTGTGCTGTCTGTGAGACCATTGGTTTTTCAGGTACCACTGAAGTTTCCTCAGATGCAGCTTTGCACATGGGATTATGGGATAGCAGGATGCAATGAGCCATGAATCCCAGAGCCTGCAGGATTTTCAGCTGCAGATAATTTTTGGTGAAATTTGCTTACTGAGTTAGTTGCCCCTGTTTCTCTGGGGTGAGGTAGGCCATCTGGGTGTTTGTGTCCAAGTTGGCACCCAGGAAAATTATTGTTTGAGGGGGTATTAGCCTTGATTTCTTTTTGTTGACTGTGTATCCCAGAGAATTCAACAACATTATTACAAAAGCCAGATGTTTCAGAAGTATGTGCTTGCTGTCCGCTTGGAT
>NC_056741.1:1601004259-1601024259 GCF_019279795.1 Protopterus annectens | reverse complement strand
CTGTAAGTACAATGCTTGGAACAAAACGTAATTATCCACAACCTGGAATAAACATACCAAAAAAAGTACAGTTTTGTACCTACCATAAATGTAGATGTCCGAGAGGAATGCATCTGCAGTCTTTACAAATGGGTTGTCCTGTCGTCAGGCAGCCCTTCGGTCGGCCGGATTCCAAAGTCTGGGTCTGGCTTCGGCTGGTGTCCCACTTCACCCGACGTCATTGCGGCAGTCATTCGGGTATAAAGGCATCAGCCGACGCCATTTTCCTCAGTGTTTCTTGCCCCAGATGCCAGGTGCCCTCTTGGATGGCTAAATTTGGATAAATGCCAAAGTTTCCAAATAGTAGAGAGCAAACACACAAAATAAGCATGTATGTACATATATACAAACAAATACACCATAATAGATCCCCCCCAAGCTAGCTGAAGATTGGTAAGTACCCTAGGAGTACCTCAGAGGGGAAGGAGGGTGGGTAATCCTGACTGCAGATGCATTCCTCTCGGACATCTACATTTATGGTAGGTACAAAACTGTACTATGTCCTTCAAGGATGCCATAAACAAGCTCTACAACAAAAGGAGGAAGCTACTACAAGATAGAGCAAAATCCTTGAAAGGTAAGACACCTTTGATCATTATAAGTAAAAAACTAAGAGCTCTCATAAAATCATCCAAGGCAAATTTTGAGAGAAAAATCGCCAAGGACTCTAAAGACAATCATAAGGCCTTCTTTAGCTATGTTAGAAACCTAGGAGGAAACTCCCAGATATGCTCAGAATTAGTTCAAAATGATGTGAAAATTACTGAACCTACACACACTGCTAACATACTGGCTGACCGGTTCAGTGCAAACTTCTCCCCCCCCCTCCCCCCCAAAAGGAGAGATATCTATTCCAGAGGATTGTAGCCCCCCAAACATCTCCAACGCCCAGGTGAGAACTGCCCTCACTAAAGCAAAAAACACAGCATCCATGGGACCGGATGGTGTCCCCGGCTGTGTGCTTCATGAACTCAACGAGGAATTAAACCCAGTTAGGACAGCTGTTTAATCTTAGCCTCACCTCAGGATACATTGCCCAAGGAGTGGCGACGGCAACTGTGGTCCCACTTCATAAGGGCGGTGCCTCCACAGACCCTGGAAATTACCGCCCCATTAGCTTGACAAGCCTTATCTGCAAAGCCATGGAGAGGGTCATAATGGAACTCATAAATAAAGACATAGGGAACTTGCAGACTTTGGATCCAACCCAGTTTGGCTTTGTCAAAGGCAGATCCTGCCTCTTAAACTTGGTTGACTTTTTCGAGACAGTCACCAAGGCCATTGATGAGGGAAAGGCAGTCCATACAGCCTACCTCGACCTGGCAAAGGCCTTCGACACAATACCCCACTCAGGTATCATCGAAAACTCATCAGCTTGAATGTAAACCCATACATCACAAGATGGGTTGCAAACTGGCTAAGCGACAGAACCCACAGTGTCAGAGTTGCTGGAGCCATGTCAGACTCAAAGCCTGTCACAAGTGGTGTCCCACAGGGCTCAGTCCTGGGTCCACTCTTGTTCGGCATCTACTTTTCTGAAGTACAAGCAAACACAGGAGGGTTATGGCTGACAAAGTTTGCAGATGACTGCAAACTGGGCGCCATAGTCGAAACACATCTGACACAGATATCCTCCAGAAGGGCCTCACAGAAACGGATAACTGGTGCCAGAGCCATGGCCTGAAGTTAAACGCCAAAAATGCATAGTCATACCTTTCGGAAAAACAAGGTTACCCCTAGCTACCATATAGATGGCAATCCACTGAGCACAGAAAAAGTCATCAGGGATCTGGGGACCCAAGTTGACAGTAGCCTTCGCTTGACACTCATGTTGCTAAAGTAGTTAGGAAAACCTTCTATATCGCCCACCTGATCATGAAGGGATTCACATCTAGATCAAGGGAGGTCATCGTCCCCTGTACTCATCACTCATTAGACCTATGATTGAGTACAATGCCCGCTCGGAATGTATCTGACCAGACACCTGATGCAGCTTGAAAGGCCCCAAAAGTTCCTCACCAAAAGGATAAAGGGTCTCAAAATATGTTTTATGCTGCCCGACTGAAAGAACTCCAGCTCTATTCAGTCTCATACCGCTTGCTCAGAGGTGACCTGTGCCTGACATATAAGGCCATGTCAAACCCAGATTTGATGAATATGCTTCACCTCAAAAAATCTAGATCCCTCAGAACCACAAGGGCTGGAGACTTAAACCTTGACACGGTTATAAATAGAACGTGCTGGAGGGACAGATTCATCACCCAGAGACTCCCTATGCTGTGGAACAAAATCCCGGTACATGTGAGGCAGAGCACCTCGCTGGCCTTGTTCAAGAGGAATCTTGACCAATGGATGGGAGATCGCAGATATACCCCAGGGATTACTTCAGTGTCACTGCTTGACAGAGGCACAGAAAAATGATAGGCATAGTTTTTATTCAAACTAAAGGGATCGAAAGCCACATAACTATGGGCTAGGCTTATAAATGCCCTTGGGCAGATAGGTTCATAGGTTCATACTAGGCTATCTGCAGTCTTTACAAATGGGTACAATACCATAGCTAAACTAGGGGAGGAGGAAATGAGAATAGATTATGGTGTAGTCAGGATCCCTTGCAAAACAGCAGTGGCAAAACCAGCACGGGATCTAGAGTATAGAGGTAAGTTATAATGCTTGGCAAATGTATGCACGGAGGTCCAAGTAGCAGCCTCTATAATGTCCTTGGTAGCCACTCCTCGTAAGAAAGCTGTGGTAGTGGCTGTAGCCCCTGTGGAGTGAGGCCTGATGTTCTCTGGAGTTTTCTTTCCATGGTAGGAGTAACAAAATCTAATGCAATTTCCTATCCATTTGGAGATTGTCTGTTTAGAAATTGGTTTTCCTTCTTTTCCTGTTGCATATGCTACCAGAAGCTGGTCAGTTTTTCTATTGTTTTTTGTCCTGTCCAGGTAGTAGCGTAATTGTCTGTGTACATCCAAGGTATGCAAGAGCTTTTCTCCCTTGTTCTGTGGATTGGGGAAGAATGTAGGAAGGTGGATAGCCTGATTTAAAGAGACTCTGGATACCACCTTAGGCATAAATGTAGGATTTGTTCTCATAGGCACTCTATCTTGATGGAAGATCAGGAAGGGTTGTACTGCCATTAATGCCTGTAGTTCAGAGACCCTTCTTGCTGAAGTTATTGCCAGCAGGAAAGCAGTCTTCCAGGATAAGTATTGCAATTCTGCTGTAGCTGCTGGTTCGAAAGGAGGTAGAGTCAGTTTTTCTAGCACAAAGTTCAAGTCCCATGCTGACAATGGAGGTTTCCTGAGAGGTTTTACATTTTTAATTCCCCTCAGAAACTGTCTGAGCAGAGGATGCGAGAAGACAGGAGGATCCAAGCTGTATTCTGCTGAAATAGCTGATGCATGTATCTTGATTGAGGAATAGGACAGGCCTGTATGGAAGAGCTCCGCCAAGTACTCCAGGATGTTGGCTATGTTCACCATTGTCACATCTTGCCCCTTTGCAGTACTCCAGAGGAGATATCTTTTCCATTTTGCTGCATAATTCTTTCTTGTTGAAGGTCTACGAGCCTCCAGGATTATGTCTTTAACCCTTTGGGATAAATTTGGGTTAACTGCTGCTATGTAATGTTCCAGGCAGTTAGCTGCAGAGTTTTTAGGTTTGGATGCAGAATGTTGTAGTTGTTCTGTGTCAGCAGTAATGGGATCAGGGGCAGTGTCCATATTTGTTCCTGGGACATGCTCCTCAGCAGTGGATACCAATGTTGTCTCGGCCAGTCTGGGGCTATCAGAATGATCCTCGGACGTTCCTCTTTGATCTTGAGAAGCACCTTGTGCATCAAAGGAAGTGGTGGGAATGCGTATGCTGTCAGGCTTTTCCAACTGAAGGATAGGGAGTCCACCTTCCAAGCAAGTGGGTGGTAAGTCCTTGTGCAGAATTTCTTCAACTGGTGATTGAATGGGGATGCAAACAAGTCTATTTGTGGTAATCCCCATTCTCTTGTGATGGTTTTGAAGATGTCCGGATGCAGCATCCATTCGTAGGCATCTGTTGTAGTTCTGCTTAATATGTCTGCTAGAATGTTTTCATTCCCTGGTACATAAATTGCCTGTAACTGAATGTTGTAGCTCAGAGCCACATCCCATAGGTCCAGTGCCAGCCGGCATAGAGGGTATGAGTGTGTGCCTCCCTGTTTGTTGATGTACCACATAACTGTGGTGTTGTCTGTCCTTATCAACTGGCCTTCTTGGAGAAAAGGTCTGAATGCCTGGATTGCCAATTTTACTGCCATCATTTCTTTTAGATTTATGTGCAGATGCAGCTGGTCTTGAGTCCATAGGCCTTGAATGCACTTGCCCATCATGTGTGCCCCCCAACCGAGGTCTGAGGCATCTGTCGTGATGGTTTGTCCTGGTTGACTTTTGCAGAAGGGCAGTCCTGTGTTTGATTGACAGGCCTGAGCCCACCATAGGAACTCTTGCTTCAGGCATGGGATCATTGGAATTTTGGTTTCTAGGCTGTGCTTGTGCTGAGACCACAAATTCTTTAGGTACCACTGTAGCTTTCTCATATGCAGCCTGGCATGAGGGACCAGTATTATGCAGGATGCCATGAAGCCTAGAGCCTGTAGCACTTTTCTTGCAGTTAGATGGCTCTGCTTTGTTAATGCCAAGAAGTAGAGAGGAAGTTGCTCTTTCTTTTCTGCAGTTAGAAATGCCATTTGTTTTGATGTGTCCAGTTCTGCCCCCAGAAAGGTTATTCTCTGGGATGGAATCAGCCTTGACTTTTTTGTATTGACTGTATATCCCAGGGCTTGCTGCAGGTAGATGACTCTTTGTAAGTCTTCTGTTAGTTTGTTTTTGTTGTCCGCTTGTATCAGGCAGTCGTCCGGGTAGGGATAGATTTGAATTCCCTGAAGTCTGCAATGAGCGATTACTGATGCCAGGCATTTCGTGAACACTCTGGGCGCAGTAGATAAGCCAAAGGGCAATGCTGAGAATTGATAATGCTCTGATCCTGCAAGAAATCTGAGGTATCTTCTGCAAATTGGTCTTATGGGGACGTGCAGGTATGCCTCCTTGAGATCTAGAGTTCCCAGCCAAGACTCCTTGCCCAGCATGGGAAGAAGCTGCTGTAGGGTCAGCATTTTGAATTTTGGAACTATGAGGAATGTGTTTAAAGCGGACAGATCTAGAATAGGCCTCCATTTGTTTTCTTTTCTTGGTACCAGGAAGAGCCTGGAGTAAAATCCCTTCCCTTGCTCCATAAATGGTACCTTTTCCACAGCTCTCATTCTTAATAATTGAGATATTTGTTTTAGAGCTTCTGCCCTTTGAGAAGGTGGTAGGTTTGGCATTCCTCTCTTTCCTGGTAGTGTATGGAAATGGAACCTGTAACCTTTGTCTATAGTCTGCAAAATCCATTTTTCTCTTGTAATGCAGTGCCAGTTTCTTGAAAATAATGTTAGCTTTCTGCCTAAGGGTGCTTTTAGTTGTTCCCTGGTAGGCGGTGCCACCGGCAAGTCACTGTGATTGAGTTGTTGTAGTGGTGGTGGCTGTATCCGTGCCTCGTTGGTTGTTACCCTGCCACTGGCGACCCCTGTAGGCACCCCTGGAATGGTTTCTGCCTCTAGAGCGCCTATTCCTGCCTCTTTGTGCCTTAGAGGAGTCCGGAAAGGACCAATTCTTGGAGGGCCAGTTCCTGCTAAACCTTGGAGGTTGAACTTTTAAGAAATCTTTGACTGTTTGCACAGATTTTGCTTTCTTCCATCTTTTTAGTACCTGCTGTGCGGGGCACCAAATAAATTGACCTTGTCCATAGGTGCATCCAAAAGCTTAGATTTGACATGGTCTGGTAATGCCTGTTCTTTCAACCATGCATGCCTCCTGATAACTGTGCCAGTCATGGCTGATCTAAAGGAAGCCTCCAGTGCATCATAGCCACATTTTAAAGAATGGTTACTAACCTGCTGTATGTTATGTAACATTTCTTGAACATACTTTTTATCTAAAGATTCTTCAGAGGACAGCTTTTTAGTCAACTGGTCAAGCATAAACTCTTGATATTGAATCATATGAAATTGGCAGTTCAAAGCTCTAGCTGACAAAGTAGCAGAGGTGTAAACTTTTTTACCCCATCTCTCTAAGGACCTGGATTCCCTTTCAGAGGGGAGGGGGTTTTTAGAAGAAGTAGCTGCTACAGCTTTAGGGCCCTGGGAGATATATAAGGCTCCTTTTGCAGATCCAGAGACTAAGTGGTGATGAGTGTCCGGGACCCTGTAGTACCTATCGGGCTTAGCAGGAGCCGGAGGTAAAGTATCAGGAGCAGTGCAAGCATCATTAAATGCATCATCAACAACAGATAGAACTGGAGGTATAGCTAAAGGCTTATGCTGTGGCAAGTGTAGAAAGGTCCTAAGCCTTTTTCTAGAGTCTGAGAAATCTTGGCCCTGCCACTGAAATTGTTCCCTCATAGCATGCAAGGTTTCCCCAAAGGAAAATTCCTCAGGAGGTGAGGCTGAAGGGATGGACTCCTCAGCATCAGAGTCTTCGTAAGGAGAATAAGAAGCCTCAGGAGGGTCTGTATGTTCCGAGTCATCAGAGGAATCATCTGTGGCTACTGGCTCAGGGGGCTCTGCTCTAGGCCTCTTTTCTGGAGGAGGGAGAGAGGCCCTGTCTGGATGAGGCTGGGCTCCACGAATTAAAGAGATGAGATCCTCGGCCAAAGAAAGCATATGGGAGCTGGTGCTGGGCCTGTGAGAGGGGGGCTTGGCAGGCACAGGTTTTGATGCTTTGGCTGCTTTAGCCCTGGCAAAGGCCTTAATAGACATAGCTGGAGGAGGCCTAGCAGCTCCACGTGCAGGGGTAGAAATATCTAGGGGAATGATGTCTGATAAATCCTGGGAAATCGCAACAGAAGGTTGGATTTCAGAAGCCGTTTCTACCAGGTTAGAAGAGGCCTCGGTAGAAGGCAAGTTATCGGCTGAAGAAAGAACCGCTTGCTCGGTTTCAGCCGAAACCGAGACACTCGTGGTTTGCTTAACCGCGGTTTCGGCCGAAACTGCGGACCGCGAGTGTCGGTCCTTTTCTTTGCGTTTTTTGGTTATTTGCGTAGTCGGAGGATCCGACGGCATAATGTAAGCAAAATCGGAGCCGAAAATCTGTTCAGCAAAGTCCGAGCGACGTCTAAGCGTCCGTCGGTTAAAAGAAGCACAGGCTAGACAAGCTGCTACGTCGTGGTCTGGGTCTAAACAATGTATGCAATAGAGTGGAAATCTTTATGAGGTATTTGTTTCCCACAAGATAAACAGTTATTAACTTTCTCTGACATCGGCTGAGGCAAGAAAGAGTCCCCAACGGGGTACTTAGCTTTATAGAAGTCTTCGAAGTAGTATTCGGTAGTAGTAATCTCTGGATCTGACCGACCGGCACTTGCGAACAGCTTCTGCTTCGGGCGCCACGCGGCAAGAAAGACTGAGGAAAATGGCGTCGGCTGATGCCTTTATACCCGAATGACTGCCGCAATGACGTCGGGTGAAGTGCGACACCAGCCGAAGCCAGACCCAGACTTTGGAATCCGGCCGACCGAAGGGCTGCCTGACGACAGGACAACCCATTTGTAAAGACTGCAGATGCATCCTTGAAGGACATCAGGGGGTTGGCTACTGCAGAACTGATCACTCTAACATCAAGTTTACTTACACAACTGTACTATGCTTATCATACTGACCACTACTGCAGCATGACCCTGGCAAAGCCTGATCTGGACACAGAGAAGAATCAAGCTTGTAATGCCTTGCCAACATATGTACACAGGACCAAGTTGCTGTTTCTAGAATGCTTCCAGAATCTAACCCTTTCCAAAAAGTCATAGATGAATCCAAGGCCTGGTACAGTGGGCCTTGACCCTCCTAGAACAGTTCTGTCATGCTGACTATTGTGAAGAGTGAGAAGTACAGAGAATGGGAAAATGTTAGTGCATGCATTTCATTTCCAATATGCTTTCATATTAGAATGAAATCTTGAGTGTCCTTCAATATCCATCTGTTAATTTGTTTCCTAACATCAGCATGTGCTGACACAGTTAAAAAAGAATAAGGTTTGTTTTGAGTAGAAAGTTCTACCATGCAATTCAGAACCCATGCCTAAAACAGATCTTAGTTAGCAAACTTAATGCTGTAGTGTTCATTTCTAATTGGTCAGTGGCAGTTTCACGACTGCTAAATTTAATGAAAAAAGTATAAAATACTATGTTGTAGTTTGAGGTGACAGGATCTCAATTTTCTAGTCCCATATACATCTCCTTCTGTGCAATAAAGGAAACAGTTATTCTCTGCTAAACAGTTCCATGTAAATGTTATTTGGTACCTTAACAGAATAACAAAAAATAATAGCCTGAGACAACCATTTAGAAACAGTCTGTTTTGATGCAGGTTGCCCCTTCTTACCTTCACAAGAAATGAACTGCTGCTGAGATAATCTGAAAAGATTTACAGACAGTACCAAAGTTGTCTGTGGACACTCAAAATATGGAGTACCACTTGACCCTCATTTTCAGTTCAGAAAGTAAACAGGGAAATGGATAATTTGGCTTAAAATAAACTCGGACACCACTTAAACATACAAGGATTAGTTCTCAAAGAAACCCTGCTCCTGTGAAAAATGAGACAGGGTTGACTCACCATAAGAGCTTGCAACTTGCATACTCTTCTTGCAGAAGTCAGAGCAATTACTAAAACACTTTTCTATGTTAAGAACCTCAAGTCTGCCAGATTAGTTGGTTAAAATGCAGCAGATATTAGCTTCTCCAACTAAAGATCCAAAGGAGAGGTCACCTGTTTTCTTGGAGACTTTTTAAGCAAAATCCTTTTCAAAAACATTTTGACATGAGAGTGCATTGAAAAATGAGGATCCATGAGTCGTCATGCTGAAACGACCATTAAATGAACCCTGAAGGAGGAGCAATAAAGGTCACAAGCTAGCAGCTCACACAAATATTGTAAAACCAGAGAAACACTAGACCTGAATGGATGCGGTTATGTTGTAGGCACCAACTAGAAAACCTTCTTCATTTGCTACTCATGTTTTTACAGTAGCAGGCTTTCTTGCCCCTCATTAGTACCTGCTGCACATCCTCAATAAACAGCCACCTAAAGGAATTACGATCCTATCATCCAGACTGTCAGTTGAAGTTGATTCGGGATGGGGGTGTATCAAACACCCTGAACTTTTGTGAGCAGATCTCACTTTTGTGAGCAGATCTCATTTGGTGTGGAGGTTTGTGGTAATTGTCCCTGGCCATTTCCAAATGAAGGGAGAACCACTGTTTCATGGGCTAGAAGGGAGCCGTCACTATTATCTTGAGGGACTCCTCCTGAATCTTTATAAGTACCCTTGACAGGGAGTATCACAAGAATCATACATGCCACGAGACCCAAACTCTTGAAAAAAAATCTTTGAAAAACCTTGCAGTGACCGAAGTCTGAGTGGAAAACCTTAGAAACAGATCTAGATATAGACCTATTTTTCCTCTGGAAGAAAATATCTTTCAACTGAAGTGTCTAGCTGACACCCCAAAAACACAATCCTATGCAAGAGAGTCAAAAAAGATTTTTGAATGTTTTCCTGGAATCCTAGCTTGTGTAAGAGATCATTCATCCAACGAGCAGATTCCTGACACGTTTGAAAATGACTCTGCAAAAATAAGCAGGTAATATAAATTTGGAAAAATGTGGATACCCTGTAGCCTGCAATGAGATACAACTGGAGCTAAAGACTTTGTGAATACTCTTGGTGAATTTGGGCACTACCACAAACTGGTTTAGGAAAGCAAGAAAAAAAGGTCCACAACTGGTATCCAAGTATTTCCTTTCTTTCTTTGGCACTAAAAACATCCTTGAATAAAAACCTTTCCCATCCTGCATAGGAGCAGCTGTTTCTATCAGTCCCTTGGGGACAGCATGTGTTGAAGGACGGGTTGAAATAAAGAAGTCTGGTCTGGTGGATGAGAAATTACCCCCTGGAAAGGAGGTATTTCCTCAACACTGCTATCTGTAGCCTTGATGAATCATCTCCAAAACCCATTTGTCTGTTGCCAAACAAAAAAGTGGAGATACAGACCTTCTGGAACAGAAAAGGGACTGCCATTGTGGGGGTTGGGGTGGGGTGGATACAAGGTCCCTTAAACAGTCATTCTGACTTGGACTTTCCCTTTTGGGGGGGGGGGGGGCCTGAAACTTGAATTCTTTTTGGAATCTTCACATTTCTTCTTAAATGTCCGACCCACATTTTGTTGAGACTTATGTTTTTTTTTTTTTTTTTTTGGGGGGGGGGGGGCAAAATTGGATGAGGAGTTAGAGAATCCTAAAGGAAAGCTAGAAACAAATCGTAAGACATTCCCAGTATCAACACACACCTTTCAATGGCCTCTGCAGCACAGGAGACAAAAAATAAATCTCAATCCAAAGTAGAATTTAAAATCTCATCTGGAAGGTTCTGAGAATGCAGCCAGGCAAACCTCCCCAAAACAGTACCAGCATCAACAGAGTCTCTCTCTCTCTCACACACACACACACACACACACACACACACACACACAAAACAATGAGTTGCGACTTGTAAAACATAAAAAAATAAAATTTACGTGCTTATGATAACTTGGCATACGTGTTGTCCAATTTCATTATGCATCACTACTAGGTCCACTGATCCGACCTCAGATCTGCATCTGCCATTTCTTCCAGATATACGATCCAAGCCTCAAACTCTTCCCTCTCCTATAATACCCCACTCTTTCTCCAAACCCTCAGACAGAGTTTGCTGCCCTCTCAAAAAAAAAAAAAATCATATTTATAATACTGGAAAGGTGAAAAGAAAGTGATCACACTGGAGTTCAAACTAAGAACCTGTGGGTTCCCATATCCTGTATATCATTCTCAGCTGAATTAGGATGGGGACAGGAGGGTCAGATGTGATGCATAATGAAACTGGACAACACAGATGCCAAGTTATGGCAAGTACATAAACATAACTTTTAATCTGATGTTGTCCGTTTCATTATGCATCACCACTGGGTCACAGTCCCCAGCTACATAAACCCTGGGTGGCCCTCAAGAAGGATATGCCTGAGCACCAAGGAAACAAAGGGTGCTCTGCTTCTGGAAATAATGTCCAAATTACAGTGAGACAGAAGTATGAGAGTTAGAGTTGGACCAGGTTACAGCTGCACAAATTTCATCAACAGGAGTTCTTGTGGAAAAAGCAAACAAGGTAGACATGGACCAGGTAAGAATGAGGTCGACCAGGACAGGGAAGCTGCATGCCCTGCTGAGAGTAAATCACAGAAACACAATTAGCAATCCACTTGGCTAGAGTAATCTTTGATACAGCCTGTCCTAATCTATTTGGTGAAAAGGAGATAAACAATTGTTCATATTTCCTGTGAGGTTTAGTCCTGTGTAAACAAACGCAACTGTCTATGTACATCCAGCAAATGCAGCATATATTCACCCTTATCGGAGTAAATAGGGAAGAATACAGACTTGTGAATGGTCTGGTTAATATCTGTTTCAGTGGCAAACTTCAGTATAAATGAAGAAAGTAATGTATTGTGGCTTGGAAGATGGAGCTTGCAATTCCGACCCTCTTGTTGCTGAGGTAATGGTCACTAGAAAGACAGTCTTCCAGGACAACAATTTTAAATCACATAAGCTAGCAGATTCAAAGGGTCTCTGAGTAAGGCCCTGAGTACCAGAGTGAGATCTCAAGGAGGGAATGGGTCTTCTATTGCCAGCCCTTTCAAGAAAGCCCCGCATAGTCTAGAAGCGAGATGGAAGACAAAAGATTGCTGCCCAAGAAACGTTTAACAAATAATGAACTGAATCCAACACTCCTTTAAAAAGCATATCAATAAAAATGGAAGACAAAAGATTGCTGCCCTTTCCTTTTCAGGGAAAATGGGACTTGAAAACAACTTTTCTTCCCATACATATAATAGCATGTTAGCGTACAAAGAAGCATGACTTGCTTCCATTGCCACAACTTTTAAACTGTTTATTTAGTACTCTCCCTCAAACAAAAAGAAATTATTCTTCAGGATAAACTCCATGCCAACCATCACAAAATTAGTTTGTCATTAAAGTTTGTTAAAGCCCTTGTTGCTTCATAAAACAGTTCAAGACCCTCTTCGTGAGGGATAGAGGTAAATAAATCTATTGTGGAAAAACAACAGTCATTTGAAAATCACAACTGCTTTATCTTAGTAAAAAGTCCCAAGAATTGTTTAACAAATAATGAACTGAATCCAACACTCCTTTAAAAAGCATATCAATAAAAATACCTAGATGTGTGTGGGGCTACAGTTAACAGAAATAATCCTGAATGGTGGTTTTTGTATTTCTTTATGTATTTTAGGTACCCTGAAAGCTAAGGGTATACAAGGATGGTCAACCTTTAAAAAGTTAAGTTCCTCAGAGATGACCCCTTGTAAAAGTGCATTCTCAATTACTAAATGTATCTTCTTATATGCAAAAAAAAAAACATTTCTTGAGGAAACTTGGTATTTGGTTTCATCTGAAAAAATACTAGTACGGTAATTTACATAATCTAACCTGTTAATGACAACAATCCCCCCACCCTTATCAGGCTTCATAATCCTAATTGTTTCGTCACATCTTAATACCTGCATTAGGTCATGTTCACTTCTAGTTAAATTGTTTATCTTTTGACTTCTGTTCAAGTGTTTGTTAGACAGTGTTGAGTACAATTCTGCTGAACACACATTTTAAATGCCTGAATCAATAGATGTAAGGGGGGATTGAAACACCACGCTCATTTTAATATTCTACTGGTAGCTAAATTCCCAATATTTACACGCTCCCAAAACATTAACCTAAAATTCAAATTCCAGGTAAATAATTTAAAATCAGTAATTGTATCAACCATACCAACCTTACTTAAACATATAAATTTAAAACCTTTAGTGAACAATGTAAAAAATGTTCAATTTACTTCAAGAGAAGTACAATTGAAAATACTGAAACCATGATAAGAATTTAATATACCATTACCAGTCAATACCATTTTGAAAAGCAGGGGGTATACTAGTATTCGTTTCTTGAATTAATGCCTCCATGTTCACCCTCTGCCTCTCATTGGAAATAGTACAGTTTTGTACCTACCATAAATGTAGATGTCCGATAGATATGCAACTGCAGTCATAACATATGGGTTGTCCTGCCTCAGGCAGCCCTCGGTCGGCCGGATTCCAAAGTCTGGGTCCGACGTCGGCTGATGTCGCATTTCTCTCCGACGTCAGAGCGGCTGGAGTACATAAGCATCAGCCGACGCCATCTTCTTCAGTGTTTCTTGCCCCAGATGCCAGGTGCCCTCCAAGGAAGGCTGTAATCAAATTGGAAGATAAAACAGGTTTCCAGAGAAATAAATAAGCAATAAACAGATACACCATAACAGATATCCCCAGTTAAGGGTAACAGGGATAGGAGTGGACCCAAGGCATAGAGGGGAAGGAGGGAGGGAAAACCCGACTGCAGTTGCATATCTATCGGACATCTACATTTATGGTAGGTACAAAACTGTACTATGTCCTTCAAGAATGCAACTGCAGTCATAACATATGGGTTGAATACCATAGCTTAGCTGGGGGAGGAGGAATGCTCTAAGAAAAGGATGGTGTAGCTATCAATCCCTGCAGGACTGCAGAAGCAAAGCCTGCTCTAGATCTGGAATATAGAGGAAGGTTGTAGTGTTTGGAAAATGTATGCACGGAGCTCCATGTAGCAGCTTCTAGAATGTCTTTTGTAGGCACCCCTCTTAAGAATGCTGTAGAGGTGGCTTTAGCTCTGGTGGAGTGTGGTCTGACATTGGCTGGCACACACTTTCCATGGAAGGAATAACAGAATCTGATGCAATGTCCAATCCACTTTGAAATTGTCTGTTTTGAAATTGCTTTTCCTTGTACTCCAGGGGCGTAAGCTACAAAAAGCTGATCAGACTTCCTACTGGTCTTGGTTCTTCACCAAGGGATGAGAAAAAAGTACAGTTTTGTACCTACCATAAATGTAGATGTTCGAAGATCCACATTGCTGCAGTCCTTACTTATGGGTAGTCCGCTGTCCTCAGTCGGCCCGAATACCAAAGTATTAGGCTGACGTCGATCATGGGCGCCTAGATCTGACATCAGAGCGTCAGGGTATAAAGGCGCATGACTGACGTCATATCCTCAGTCTTTTCTTGCCCCAGATGTCAGAAGACCAAGCCAGAAAGGCCACAGCCAAAAAGAGAATACCTCCCAAAAACATGCCCAATAACAACCATCACCTAAAGCATAGCACCAAGTCAAACTACAGTGGGGAAGGAGGGAGGGTAAATTGGACTGCAGCAATGTGGATCTTCGAACATCTACATTTATGGTAGGTACAAAACTGTACTATGTTCTTCATCTCACATTGCTGCAGTCCTTACTTATGGGTAGAATCCCAAAGCAACGGGAAAGGGAGGATGGTAAAAATCATAAAGCAGTAGGGGCCGCTAAAATGCCCTGTAAAATTGCAGTGGCAAATCCAGCCCTAGACTTAGAATAAAGAGGAAGGTGGTAATGTTTAGAAAAGGTATGCACTGAACTCTAAGTAGCTGCCTCCAAAATGTCTTTTGTAGCTACCCCCCTTAGAAAGGCCGTAGAAGTAGCAGTAGCCCTAGTGGAATGAGGCCTGATCCCAGCAGGAATCTCCTTACCATGATGGGAATAACAGAAAGAGATACAAAACCCAATCCATTTTGAAATAGTTTGTTTTGAAACAGGTTTACCCTGTGAACCCAAAGCAAAAGAAACAAACAATTGCTGAGACTGTCTGAACTCCTTGGTTCTGCTCAAATAATGACGCAACTGCCTGTGAATATCCAAAGTATGCAAAATTTTCTCCCCTTTATTTTGGGTGTTTGCATCAAAAGTAGGCAAATGAATAGTTTGATTTAAGGCCACACTAGAAACCACTTTAGGCATAAAGGAAGGATTAGTACGCAAAGATACCCTATCCTTATGAAAAATCAGGAAAGGCTCCACTGCCATGAGGGCCTGTAATTCAGAAACCCTTCTTGCAGAGGTAATGGCCAACAAAAAGCAGTTTTCCATGACAAATACTTTAACTCGGCAGTAGCTGCAGGCTCAAAAGGTTGTAGAGTAAGTTTTTCCAACACAAAATTGAGATCCCAAGCAGGAGTAGGAGCTCTACGTGGGGTCCTATATTCTTTGCCCTCTCAGAAATTGCTTAAACCAAGGATGAGAGAATAAAGGAGGGTCACAATCATAGTGAGCAGAAATGGCTGCAGCATGGACCTTTATTGAGGAGAAAGACAAACCCTTGTCCAATAACTCAGTAAGATATTGAAGAACAACACTTAAATCAGGTTTGGAGACATCAAAGTCCTTTCCTTTGCTCCAAATAAAAAATCTCCTCCATTTATCAGCGTAAACTTTTCTGGTACTAGGCCGCCTGGCCTCCAAAATAACATTCAAAACTTGTTGTGGAAGCTGAGACCCTCCGGAGTCTAAAACAGAATATGCCAGGCTGTGAGATGCAGAGACTGAATCTTGACATTGAGGAAGTGACTGTCCTCTTGTGACAAAAGGTGGAATCAAAGGCAGAGGCCATGGAGGTTCTCGTACTAAACTCCTCAGTAGTGGGTACCAGTGTTGTCGAGGCCAATCCGGTGCTATCAAAATCATGGTTGGCTTGTCTTGTCTGGCCTTCAAAGTACCTTGGGAAGAAGAGGCAGAGGTGGAAAGGCATATACATGCAGATTGTTCCAACTGAATGATAGAGCGTCCACCTTCCAAGCTGTGTGATGAAACATTTTTGTGCAAAACTTTGGCAACTGGTAATTTAGTGGAGAAGCGAACAGATCTATGTCTGGAGTTCCCCATAACACTGTCAACTTTTGAAATACATGAGGATCCAATTTCCACTCGTGAGGATCCACTATTTGTCTGCTCAATACACCTGCTAAGGAGTTCTGTGCTCCTGGTAGAAACCTTGCCTGAAGATTGAGGTGTAGATTGAGAGCAGTTTCCCACAGAATCATCGCTTGCCTGCAAAGAGGGTAAGAATGGGTTCCCCCCTGCTTGTTGATGTACCACATGACAGTGGTGTTGTCTGTTTGAATCAACACCTGCCCTGGGTGAAGTAAATCTTTGAAAGCCATCAATGCAAACTGGACTGCTAACATTTCCTTCAAGTTGATATGCAAATGTTGGAGTGTGACAGGCCACGTGTTTTGCACCCATTTTCCATTGAGGTGTGCTCCCCAAGCCTTGTCCGAGGCATCTGTCGTTAGAATCTGACTCGCCTCTGGCCGGGTCACAGAGAGTCCCTTGTTTAGGTGACATTCCTGCGCCCACCACAAAAACTCCTTCTGAATGCAAGGTATTATCTGAATGACAGTGTCTAGATCTTGGCAGTGCTGTGTCCATACATTTTTGAGATACCATTGAAGCTTCCTCATATGCAATTTGGCATTTGGAAGCACCAGAATACAAGATGCCATGAACCCCAAGGCTTGAAGGACTGTCCTTGCAGTCAGCCTGGACCGTAGAGACATTTGATGGAAATAAAGAGAAAGGCTTCTTTGTTTGTCCGGGGTCAAAAAAAGCCATCTGGGAAGCTGTATTCAGTCTCACACCCAGAAAGCACATGTCCTGAGAGGGTACTAGACTGGACTTTGTTTCGTTCACAGAATACCCTAGGCATCTTAACACTGCCATCACATACTGTAGATGATGAAGAAGTTCTTCCTTTTCTTGTGCAATAATCAGGCAATCGTCCAAATAAGGATAAATCTGTATTCCTCTTAGTCTGAAAAAGGCTATCACTGGAGCCAGAACCTTCGTGAACACTCTGGGCGCAGTAGATAAGCCAAAGGGCAATGCAAAGAACTGATAATGTAAATTTCCAGCCCGAAAACGCTGGTACCTCCTGCAACTGGGCCTGATAGGAACATGAAGGTAAGCCTCTTTGAGATCCAGAGTAACCATCCAGTGATCTTTCCCCAACAGAGGTAAAAGTTGTTGTAAAGTCAGCATCTTGAACTTTGGAATGTCCAGGTAAGTGTTGAGGATAGATAAATCCAAAATTGGTCTCCACGTGTTCCCTTTCTTTTGGAACTAGAAACAGGTGAGAATAAAATCCTAGGCCCACTTCTGACAGAGGAACTGGCTGTATAGCTCCTATTTGAAGAAGTAAAGAAACTTGTCTGTGAGCCTCTATCCTTTGCTGAGGAGGATCGTCTGGCATGTCTTTGAAAGGAGGCATGGTATGGAAATAGAACTTGTAACCTCGGTTTATAATGTCCAATACCCATTTGTCCTGGGTGACTAAATGCCAATTTTGCTTGAAAAGAGCCAACTTTCCTCCCAAAGGAGCTGCCAGGCAAGAAGGATCTGGCAGCTGAAAATGCAGGTCATTGGGCCTGTTTACGAAAGGACGGCCCCTACCCTCACCAGCAGATTGAGCAGGCGAACTCCATTGTCTCGGCCTGAAGGTATTCTGAGCTCTGCCCCTACCACGAGATCTACCCCTAGACTGAGAATCAGAAGAAGGGCACGTCCACCTTAGTAGGCCAATTTCTACTAAATTTTGGAGGCTGTACCTGCAAAAAATCTTTAACAGTCTGCATAGACTTAGCCTTGTCTTCCATTTTCTTTAAGACAGACTCCACAGGAGGACCAAACAAAACTTCAGACTGTAAAGGGGCATCCCGAATTCTAGACTTAACATGCTCAGACAAATTCTGATCCTTAAGCCAGGCGTGCCTACGAATAACTGAACCAGTGGCAGCCACCCTAGAAGAAGCCTGTAAAGCATCAAAACCACATTGCAAAGAGTGCTTACCCACCTGTTCAGAAACATGCACTAAATCCTGCAATTCTTTACACTCTATGCCCTCTGCCAAAGCATCCACTTTAGATCTTAGCTGAGAAAGGAGGAAATTCTGATACTTCAACATATGAAACTGACAGTTCAAAGCTCTCATTGTTAAAGTAGAAGAGGTATACAACTACTTACCCCATCTATCCAAAGCTCTAGCTTCCTTATCCAGAGGAACCGGATTCTTAACAACAGAGGCTCTAACACCCTTAGGCCCCTGACTAATAGTTTCTGGGTCCGCCCTAGGACTCTTATACAGATATTTATGAGCCGCAGACACCCTGTAATACCTGTCCGGTTTAACTGGGGCAGGAGGCACAGAATCTGGATTAAGGGAAGCTTCCGAGAAAACATCTGAACATAATCCAAAACCGGAGGTATAGCTAAGGGTCTATGCTGTGGTAAAAACAAGAACTCCCTAAGTCTCTTCCGTGAATCAGAGTAATCCTGTCCTTCCCACTCAAAATGCTCCCTCATGGAATGCAGAGTTTCTGAAAATGAAAAATCCTCCGGAGGAGAAGCAGAAGGAGTGAAATCCTCTGCATCAGAATCAGAATAAGGAGGAAAGGAATAGTCCTGATCTGAGGAAGAAACAGAAGATACAGAAGCCTGGTCAGAGGAATCCAGAATAACATCCTGTGAGGCCTTTTCTCAGGAGGGGTGAGAACCCTAATCATTGTAAGCAAATCTTCAGCCATCCTCAATAATTGCTTTTGTGTCTTGGGAGTTGATTCAGAAGCAGCTTGAGCTGGAACTTTAGACTTAACAGGAGTCTTTGTCTTTGCCTTTGCCTTTGAAATTGTAATGTGAGTAGGCCTGAAAACCCCCTCAGAAGTCGGTACCTGCACAGCGGTTCCGGACCCATCTGAAGGAGCGACGTCCGAAGGTACTGCAGCAGTTAAAATATTGGCTTTGATGGCTCCCCATGGGAGTCCGTACCGGGCATCGGTTCAGAAGTGGCGGACGACAGGGCTGCAAAGCGCCTCACTGACGACAGCCAACCAGACTGGCTCCAGCTGCAACGAGTCCTGTTTGGACCTCGGGGCCTGTCTTTGCTGCTCTTTTGGACTCGGTAGTGTCCGGCGACATTCTGTAATTGAAGCGCCTGCCAAAATAATTTAAAGCCCAATCGCATGCGCTTGATAGTACGAGAGTTAAACCTGGCACAGAACCAACAACAAGAAACGTCGTGGTCAGGGCCTAAGCAAGGTAGACAGTAAGAGTGGAAATCTTTATGAGGTATTTGTTTCCCACACGCTATACAATTATTAACTTTTTCTGACATCGGAGGAACAAGAAAAGATTCTCAACGGGTACTTAGCTTTGAGAAGAGAAGTAAGAACTTCGGACCGACAACAACCAAATACGCTGTTCGATAATTGCCAACCAACGACTTGCAAGCTGCTTTCCACCGCACGGCAAGAAAGACTGGAGAAGATGGCGTCGGCTGAGGGCTATGTACCAAAGCGCATGACGTCAGGGTACTAGCCTATACAGCCGACGCCGGACCCAGACTTTGGGATTCTGGCCGACCTCGGGCTGCCTACCGGCAGGAGCACCCTACAGTTATGACTGCAACAGTGAAACACGAAGAACATCTTCCTCAAAAGACATATCCTCAGGAGGAGAAGCTGAGGGGATAAAATCCTCTGCATCTGAATCCTCATAGGTCTGGAAGGGCTCTTCCTGGCTTTCGGAGTGAACAGAGTCCTCAGAATCTTCATCTGTGGGAAGAGGGTCAGGGGGTTCAACCCTAGGCCTCTTATCAGGAGGAGTCTGGGATCCCCTCTCAGGATGGGCCTGGGAACCTCTGATCAGGGAAATTAAATCTGCGTCCATAGCCATGATTTGAGTTTCAGGAGTAGGCTGAGGTAAGGTTTTAGCAGAAAGATGCTTGGACTTGCTGGCTGCCTTGGCAAGTGTGTAGGCCTTGATAGACATGGACATGGGAGGCCAGCCCACGCAGGAGTGACCTTATCAACAGCAATTTTGGTTTTTTTGTATCCGGAGGGAAAAAGGG